>NC_056732.1:1545160426-1545232926 GCF_019279795.1 Protopterus annectens
ATATGTCCCAACGGTAGGTCTTCTGTAGACATACCCATTGAGTTGTGTGATCAGATTGATGTTGCAGATATGGTGGGGGAGACAGAGATGTGTATTAACAACTATGATAACCTTTCAGCATGAGGTCCTCAGAACTGTTTCCATCTTTATGCCTTTCAGGCAATATGTCGAGGGAACGCTTGCCAATTTACACAGTGGAGGAGAATGATGTCATCATCTCACACCTGGTGCAGCACTACCACACATTGTTTGGCTGAACAGCCCGTGATCTGCAAGAGCGGATCAACCTGTGGAAAGATCTTGTCCACAGGGTAAACAGTGGCCTGCATAACCACAGTTATGCCTGTCAGCATGCTGCTGCAGTTAGGGGAGACCAGCTTGCAATGAGGGGTTCATGTCATCCAGCTGCCCGACAAATGTTGAGGAGCTCCTTGCAAACCTTGGGGCACCTGCCCACCTGCAAATACAACACCTGGTGGAGAGCACAGTGGAGGTGGGTGCTACCCACACAATGGCAGAGGACCGTGCAGGTAAGGCCACAGGGCACATCAATAGACCACTGTTGCATATCCATCCACATCTGTACAGTTAGATCATGCATATGTGAGATGAAATATATATATAGTTTGTTGCTGTATTGTAGTAATAAACAAATGTGCATAATCTGTAGTATTGTGGGCTTGTACTGTTGATGTACTGTAATGCTGCTCCCACCCTGTACCAATGCCACAGGTGTGGCTACTGACATCACATCTCTCACATAATTATGTAGATCCCTCTGGTATACATCCAGGGCAGCAGCTTGTAGCTGGTGAGTATGGTGTTTGTTCAGGTTTGCCAATACACTGGCCATGTTATGGCCATGAATTATTCCATGCACAAATTTAGCACAACTACCCATAATACATGCTGTGCATGTTCATGTATTGTTGTTGTTAACTGCACTACATCACAGTGGTCATCATGATGGTGTATCTGAAGGGCATGTCAGACTCCTGCAATATAACTAACATCCTGTCATTGCAAAATGTGTGCAAAGAGCTGAACATAATGGTGGCACAAATGGTCTATAGTAGGGACATGTCTGAAACATCACCCTTATACATTGCTACAACAGTGTATATGCCAGTATTACAATGGCAGCTGTTACAGATATACACTACAGCATATCTCAATACTGCAGTCCACAACCCTTACAATCTGCAATGTGGTGCTAACATGAGCAATGATTGTGTAATATGGAGTCCTATGTTAGGACAGCAAACAACGGGGAATACATACCTTCACAAACACTGGAAGCATATTTGTGCATACACTCCAGATAAAATATAGTGGAAGCAGCTGTTGAGGTACTGACAGCATGAATTCTTCATGGGTATGGACCTTCCAGCAAGTACAGGTCCCCAATGTCACACCAAGAAATGGTCTGCTGTCCAAGATGGCTGACCATCAAACATGCCCACTTACCTGCAACAGAGGCAGCCATGGCTTGCACACATCTTACATGCCATGGTGTGGACCCCATACCCAACAGGTAGCACCCAGGAGTTGGACATGTAGCCATACCTCACCATTGCATATACCATGGCAAACAGTGCAGACAATCATGCATGTGGTGAGGATGTATGGAACAGGATTAATATAGAAAATTAACAGATGGCCATCCAAGACAGATGATGTCACATGTAGCAAACCAGTCATGCAGGCTGCCTAGTAACATGCCACAACACTGTGGGGGTTGCAGGAATGTCTAGCAAGTAATAGCTGTGCAGTACCCGTGTCAGCAATTGCCTGAACTCTACATACATGTGGCTCATGGGTTAGGGTAATCAGATGGTATAGTTGTAGCACAGGAAACATCAACCAGGCCTCTCTACAGGTAGTGTATGCATAACAGAAAAGGTCCCCAAAAGGCATGCGTTACAATGTGTACTGGTGTACCAAGACCAAGTTGGAAACCTACTGACAGTATCAAGTAAGATAATTGTGCTACACAACCAACACCTCACCCCACCTCAGGCCCACCATCCCCATCTGTACCTTGCCGGTGCCAGTGTACACCTGTATGTTTTCTTTCATTAGCTGGTGCACATGGTGTTCAGTGTTTGGGACAATGCAAAATGACACACATGTGTAGACCATAGTTGTCAACATCTGCAAAAAGGCTGAAGGTGGGAAAGCAGTGTCATCATGACCCAACAGTGCATTGAAGCAGAGATCCAAAGAATGCTATGAATGACTGTACCTGCACACAGTCAGGGTCACCAACGGTGGCAGACATAACCCTGACTCCACAGCAATAGTGACGGCAGTGTGTGACCTCTAAGGGATGTGCACATGAGTTGACCTTGCAACCATGCAGAGTTGGGGGACATTTGTAGGTCAGACTGACCAAATACTGGCAAATGCAGATGGCCCATGCAAGTATACCCTTGCCAGGAATAGTGACTGCTGCAGTACACATAACAGTAGGTGCAACAAGCCATCATGATAAGGGCATACACACATATGCATCCACAAAGTGTATGCATCTCAGTCAGCATCTGCACAACTAACACAATTGTTTGATACTGCATTTGATTGTACAGGTGATATGTCACATATCAGGTTTGTGTAATGTTAACATATGCAGTAATGTGGTCCCATAGCATATCAAGGAAGAGGGCATCATATCAATAAGGGTGTGTACACTTCCCATAGCCATGATAAGGTTTGAAGGTCGTCAGTGTAATTGTATCATATTGGCCATACCTACACCGCTGATGATGAGATGTGTAAATCATACATCAGGCATTCACAAATGACATCTGTCCACATATCATCCCAGGTATGTGTCGGATAAACACATAGGGGCTGTGAGCAGCAGAGCAGACATAACTGACACAGTAATACACATTCAGCAATGTTGTATACACCTGTGAGGTATAGTTCACAATACATGCCAGGATGCTGAACAGGTGCACAGCAATACTGTGTACATGGGTGCAATGTGTTCCAGGGGAAGGGGCATCACCTACTAACACAACCCATGCATCACAGAGATGTATAATGTTGCTTGCAGAGATTGACTATAGATGCACTGCATGCTTTTGAGTGCCATATGGGCGTAAGCCATACAGAATCGGGCTAGGCTTATAAATGCCTCAGGGCAGATAGCCTAGTATGAACCTATGAACCTATATGTCATGCATGTTGACAGATGGGTAATGGAAGGTCTGTGTGTAATATCTTCATGCAACCTCACCTGTAAGTGTGTGTGTGTGTGTGTGTGTGTGTGTGTGTGTGTGTGTGTGTGTGTGTGTGTGTGTGTGTGTGTGTGCTCGTGTGCATGTGTGTGTGGGGGGGTTATTTTGTCTGGAAGTGCAATCTGGTAGAGTGGAGAGAAGTTGATGTATGTAGGATGTTTGTGCATATGTGTGTGTGTCCATGTATGCACATCTGTGATTGAGGGGTTGTTCATACTTCACAACTTCCCTTTGAAATTGTGCAGTACATGGACATGGAAGACACATGAGACACTAGAAATACTTGTCTGACATGTAGTCTCAGGACAGCTGATAGCATAATAAAGTCTGTAGCATGCATTGGAAGGGAAACTAGACACCAGGAATACTGTTATAATTGCAATCAGCAGAAAGGTGAATGAATACCCATGTATGCAGCACTACAGATGCATTGGGTAATGACTAGACAATACCAGAGAGTGTTTCCAAATATTACTGTAGTCCACATAAAAAGTTAATAGAGCAACAGATCTTGCATCTACTGAACAATAGTTGCATATGACACTCCAGTGTGTGATATTATTGAATGACTGTAGTAGTCCCTAACATATGGGGGCCATGCTCAAGATGTCTGGACAAACCCAGCAGTGAGTCTTTGAAAAAACGACTCCAATCAAGTCAAAGAGGGAATGGAGTAACAGGTCATGTTTTGTGATCACTTGTTTAGGCAATTAGAAGAATGATATGTTAATGATTGTTATTAATGACTGTATGTTTCCAAGACTGGTGCAGGATGGGGAACTTAAGAGAATAAACTAGGGACAGTCTGTAAACTCAGGGACAGGTAAGTATTATGGTGGAATGTCAGGGTGCGTGTGCATGCGTGTGTGTGTGTGTGTGTGTGTGTGTGTGTGTGTGTGTGTGTGTGTGTGTGTGTGTGTGTGTGTGTGTGTGTGTGTGTACTGTTAAGCAATGATGTACAGGTCTTAAAGTGCATTTCTTGTTTTTCCCTCACAGGTGGTGAGGTGGGTCAGGGTCTCTCCTGCAGTCAATCTGATGCTGGTGTCCATACAGACACTGAAAATCATGATAGGTATGTTGAGGCACAGGCGGGGTTGTCAGAGGCTGAAAATGCACCATCGTTTGCTATCCCACTGTTATCCACCCCATACCCGCACACAGTCACAGTGGCTATACATACCCCCATCACCAGTACACAGAACAGTGTGGTATCTATGACACGTGTTTCTGGACACAGTGGCCATAGTCGGATGTCCAGCAGGATACCACATAGGCAGATGTGCAGGGGTGCTCGTTGGAGGGTTGCTGGTCATCATGCCCCTGGCAGAAGTGTGACATCTGGTACCACCAGATGCATGTTTCAGGCTGTCATGGAGGTGCAGGCATGTATGGAACGGTACACCAGACAGGCTCTGAGGCTGCAGAGGGCTACCCTTTCAGCTGTTACTAACAATATCCATGATCTTGCAAGTGCCCTCCGTTATTATACAGAGGTCATGAATAGACGGTGGGGTGAGATGGTGGGACTCCTCGACCGTGGATTGTTCGTGCTCAAGCATATGGTGGGAGTGGTGCGACGGCCACGTGGACATAGGCCAACAAAACCAATAGCTGTAGGTTGACATGGACATGCAAGGACACCAAGCCACTGATGTAGTGGCAGTACCAGCCACAGCACTGCAGGGGGGTTGCTGTCCACACCACAACAGGCCATGTGCACATGGCCCTGCCCAGTCCCAGGAGGGACCTTGTTCCAGCAGACATATGTCATCATCAGGGGAGAATACCATATTGTGGCTTGTACCTGGACGTGCCCATGGTACCCCTGGCAGGCACAGTTCTCATGTCCATGGCCAGAGGCGGTGAACTGCACACCTTTCCAGGTATGGTCTGCAGCTGTCAAACAATCACCTGTATAGGGCAGTCACATGGCAAAACTGTGTGCATGCATACTCACACACAATACAAACACAGCTAGGGTAACCGCATACCTACACACACCATATCACCATGGCCATATAAATAATTAAAACCCCTCACTCACACACATGGTGTCAAACGTATGGCTCAGCCTAGGTCTCTGGCAAACCAACAACACACCCTGTGCATATGATGATACCTGTGTCACATCCCTGTCATCCATAACATTGATGCAGGGACAGACTAATATGGTTCTGATGCACACGGTGACTGTACTACAGTGTATCAATGTACTGCTGTGTAACATGTTGTCAGCAAAAAAGTTTAATGCTTACATGTCAGGAAATGTAGCTGTCCAGCCATGATACATTATAGGTGTTATTAACACTGAGTGATTGTGGTCTCCATAATGTTATCCATTTGTGCTGTAGGTGTCCACGTGTCAGCAGGAGGATGGTCTGCTGTCATATCCTACAAGGGTTATGGCACTGTGGTGACACCTTGGCTATGCCATATCCTGGGTACAGATGAACACATCACAGGTCTGTATAACAGTTACTGCCTGTGCCACATGACTGATAGGTCTGGGGGTGGTGTATACAGGTGAATGCATGGTGGCTGCTGTTAGCAGCCCTCCTACAGTGGACAATGGAAAGTGTACTGGGTGGTACCCACCACATGTTTGTGTATAACACACACAGAGGCTTTGGTGTTGATGCACTACACAGAGAATACTGTACACATGGATGCATGTACCTGTGCAAGGAACCCACTGTAGCCTATATAATTCCACCAAGCCAGAAAAGGCACAACAACACATTGGGAAATAAGCAGTCTGTTAGTTTAATGTCATTGACAATGTTACTGGCAGGGTATATGTCCCCTTCCCCAATGTAGTGCAATCCTCAGCTCAGTAAACATATGTGTGCTGGAGTGGGTGGTACACCCCTACTCTTTGGAGGGTGAGAAGTGCTGTAGAACCACAAATAGTGTGATAGACAACTACCTAACCTGTTAACATGAACTGTACAATATTACGACCAGCTAAGCGGGGAGATACACTCAACAGTAACTGCAATGATGTTGGCTGTGTCCACAACAGCCACACCCAGCTATATATACCAACCCCAGTATCGCTGCAGACCTATACAGTGGGGGAAGAGGCCATTTGCACATCTAACACTAGTTGTGATAGAATGTATGTCCACAGGATTATACCTGTGAAATGTTAGCATATGTCAGGCAGATCTTGGACAGATGACCTCCTGGGACATGTATATTCTGCAAACTGAAGTAGATTCCTCCACATACATGCACACTCTTACTTGGCAACACTGCGACTAGACCCCTACCTATGTATGTAGTGCTACTGATGTGTGAGGCTTTAATTGCACACACCACACAGCTTTTAGGATGAGGTGTGTTCCAGGTTACATGTTACATGAAGAACATCCCCAGGCGTGTACAGTATGGTAATGGGGGATGTACTGGTTGTTTACAGGCAATACATAGTGTGACATACCATCATATACACATTGACAAACACATACCAGTTAGACACACATCTAAGAGACATGGGCCTATCAGTGCTAACTACCTTGTCAGTGTGTCCATTGTGTTACAGGTAGGTTGCACATAGCACATGCATAACTGGGCTGGATAGTGTTATCAGTTACTTGTATGGTTGAATGGTGACAGTGGTCCCCATACAGTGGAACATGGAACGTGTACCAGGGGTACCATGGTGAATGACAGTATTCCCAGCACCCACTCCCCACTGTGGATACTATAAACACTGAAACCCATGATAACACTCTGACATACCCACCATCACACATTGACCAGGACTGCAACACATCCCCTTGTCCATCCCAAGAGTGTTACTACAGGGATATGCATCTAATGCACATGCCACAGGCATAGCAGGGTGATGCATTGTCATGCGTCTCCTACGGTCAGCTACATCACTATTCCTAATACAGTGTGGCAATGCATATTGTAATAGGAGAATGTGGCCTCAGAATGCTGTACCCTACATATATACACACATGCACATATACACACACTTGCCAGAACTCAGTGGGTATCCCATGCCTATCAACCCATTTGTACAACAGTGTTGTGCTAGTACTGCAAGGCCCAGGTAGCCCTTAGAGAGAAGAGCATAACTAGGTACATGAAATGTCTGGTACAGCAGCAGCCACATCTAACTATGGCAATGGGGGGCGTGGTGGGTATGAAGGGCCTCAAGATATTCCCAACTACAGGTCTACAAACACAAAGACACTGATATTCTCAGTAATGCACACATATACATTTGTCAGTACTGGGGTGCATCGGTGCAGGTGTTCATAGGTGTGTATGAGGCTATTGTCCATGGAGAGATGGGAAGTGTAGGGGATGTGTGTACAGTGGTATCATACCAACTGCCATGTGCCAGCAGGCCATCTATCAACAGGTACCACTGGGGTGATCCTCAGGGTGAGAGTGACATGCATTAGCCAATCATCTGGGTGCCTCCTCTTGCAGAGGGCCAGTGAGGTGCTCCAGTTGACATGTATGCAACATGTATTACATAACATGGTCAGTGTCTGTCTTGGAGACCTGTACCCAAGCATGTTCTGTTGACTGTGGTAGTGTAGTTGAGGTATCCATTGCATGTGGTGCATACAGATTGTGGATTCCTATCTGTTGCATTCATAACACAACTGGGCAGACATGTCAGTGTCAGTCAAGCATAGATTGCCTGTAAGTATCCAAGATGGATACCTGACATCTGCACACCTGTACAGAGGACAGACAGACATCAGCTAGCCAACTAGCTATGCACTAGGATGAATGTGTTGACAGATAAAAGTCTGACACCGACAGGTATGCCATTACTACAAGACGGCAGACCTCTCTGACATGTGCTATACACACAGTAGTCTACAGTTATTTTCCACATGTCAGATCATTATCCAGTAGGAAATATTTAATGAGACACAGCTCACACTCCAGGAACATGACAGTGAGGACTCAGAGTCCATCTTTGCATGCAGGGGTGTTTGTTTCCAGTACTACAATCTGCAATCTACCCTTACTTGGAAAAACAGTAGTAACGTAATGATACACTACATGCCAGTGTGACTGCATATAACCCGGGATACTACCCATGCATGTAACACATTCAAATGGATAAGAATGTTGTACAAGCCATATATATATATATATATATATATATATATATATATATATATACACTCAAGTGTCCCAGACAGTAGACTCACACCCCTTGCTACTATAATGACAGCACATAAATGCATGTCATGTACATGGCATTACATATACTTATTAAAGATGTGATTACCCTGCTATGTTATCAGACTGGAATGTGAGCACTGGTTACCAGGGCTGAGCCATGTTTAGCAGGTGTCAGCATTGCTGCAATATCACAGCTAAGCACATTTGCACACTGGTAAGAGAAGCCTATATGGTGCAAGCCCCCGTATGTTTAAACATACATTAGCACCATTTAGCTTTACGCAAACCCACACAAATGCACTTAAAGTTGCCTTAACCAATCTGAATCCAACAGCCCTTGTTCTGCCCAGCAACAAAATAAACAACCCTTACAGGGCATGAACCCCGGACCCTGTACACTATAGTCACAAAAGTTAACCACTAAGCCCTGACAGTTGTAAAGACAGTTGTTGTTTTTCCAATATATCTGTCAGTACACATACTGAATAGTATTGAACATTTGCTGTGACTTCTACAATCATGTAGTACTTGTTAGTAATATTACTGTTGCATCACATATGTTGTTATATCTAAATATACACATATCAGATAAATATGGTGTGATACATCTGGGAAGGTATACACGACAGTAATGTTTACACATAACAAGGATATGGAGATACACACACACACACACACACACACACACACACACACACATATATATATATATATGTAGATATATGTGTACATGTACATACACATTTATATTCATATATGTATGTATTTATATACATCTGTATATTGCATTATATATATATATATATATATATATATATATATATATATATATATATATATATATGGCCATATATAGATCTCTCTGTGTATATATATATATATATATATATATATATATATATATATCATCATCCCCTTTTTTCTCATTTACATGGGGTCGGGGTATCGTATTAACTGTCGCCAACTCTCTCGATTCAGTGCCACTCTCCTGCCTTCTTCAACACTCATGCCTGACTGTTGCAGATCTTCTTTCACACAATCCATCCACCTCTTTGCTGGATGCCCTCGCTTCCTCTTACCTTCTTCCTGTCTGTCCCAACTCTCCCTCACCAGATTGTCTTCTGCTTTTCTACACATGTGCCCATACCATCGTAATCTGTTTTCTTTGATCTTTTCTGCAATTGGAGCTACTTTGGATTCTGCTCTTATGTCCTCATTTCTTCACCTGTCCCACAGTGTGCATCCTGCCACCTTTCTCAGGCACTTCATTTCCATCACCTCTAGCTTCTTCAACTGTTCTGCCTTTACTGCCCAGGTTTCTGTACCATACAGTAGTACTGGTCGCACCACTGTCTTGTATACCTTACTTTTCAGCTTTTTTGGCATTCTTCTGTCATATACTACACCTGATACTCTATGCCAGTTGACTGCAGCCCCTCTGATTCTAGCTTTGACCTTTTCATTCAGACTACCCTTCTCCTCAACCACCCCTCCCAGATACTTGAAGCTGTTTACCTGTTCCACTATCTTCCCATCTATCTCTATTCTCAGCTTCTTCTGATTTCCCCAGACTGCTGCCATTACCACTGTCTTATCTGTGCTTAGTTTCATCCCATGTGCCTTCAGATTTGCATTCCATTCTCCTATCCTTTGCTGAAGTTCTAGATCAGAGTCTGCCTGTGCTGCCACATCGTCTGCATACAGCAGCTTTGTTGCTCTGACCCCTCCAACCTGTTTGCTGATGTAGTCCATTACCAGTATGAACAGCAGTGGGCTCAGAGCTGAACCCTGGTGTACACCCACTCCCACTGGGAACCCCTCAGTGAGGCCAAACACTGTTCGTACTTGAGTCACTGGGTCCTTGTACATAGCCTGTACTAATTCTACCAATGTTTCTGGGACTTCAAACCACCGCAGTACTGTTCAGATCAGCTTTCTTGGGACCTTGTCATATGCTTTCTCCAAGTCTAGGAAAACCCAGTTTGACTCTCTCCTCTTCTCTAGTTTCTTCTCAAGTATCTGTCTCAATGCAAACATCGGGTCAATTGTGCTGCATCCTGATCTGAATCCGAACTGTTCATCTCCCATCTTACATTCTACTATTCTGCGTATCCGTTTATCAATCACCCTCTCCAGAACTTTCATGCAATGTGGTAGGAGTTTGATGCCTCTGTGCTGTCCACAGTTGTGGATGTCCCCTTTGTTCTTGTACACTGGCATGAGTATGCTTATTCTCCAGTCATCTGGAATACGCCTTTCTCTCCACACTGCAATTAGTACCCTCAGGAGCCATTTCTCCCCTAGCTCACCCAGCATCTTTATCATATCTGCTGTGACCTCATCTGAGCCTGCTGCTTTCCCTGACTTCATTTTCCTTAGTGCTGCTCTTACTTCTTCTAAGCTGGGCTCCTCTTCTACTCTCATTGTAGGCTGTTTCTGGGGCAGTACCACTTCTGTGGGGTTTTCTTCATTCAGAAGCTGCTGGAAATACTCCTTCCATCTGCCTTTGATGTCCTGTGGGCTGGTAAGCAGGTTGTTGCTGGAATCCCTTATGAAGGGTGTCTGACTATCTTCTTTATCTTTCTGTCTTTGCCTTGCAACCTGGTATAGTTTCTTTGTGCCCCTTACTGAGTCACTTTCCAGAAGCTGATAGAGTGCCTCTGATGCCCTATTCTTTGCTATTGCAACGTCTTTCTTAGTTTCTTTGTTAGCCAACCAGTAGTCCTTCCTAGCTTGGCCAGTCTTTTCAGTCTCCCACTTCTTCCTGCACTCCTTCTTTCTTTTGATTACTTCCTGCACTTCTGCATTCCACCACCAGCTTTCCTTATGTACCTTATTTCCATACCTGGCTCGGCCACATATCTTTTTTGTAGTCCTAACACATGCTGTTTTTAGACGCTGCCACTCTTCTTCAACTCCACCTATTTCCTCCTCTTCTTGGGGTGCTAGAGCCCTGAGTAATTCCTTGAGCTGCTGTACTTTCTCTCCAGTCAACTTCTAGGTCTTCAGCCTGGTCTCTGTTGACCTTAGAGCCTTCTCTGACCACTGCTTGCAGCTGATTGTGGCAACTACTGGTTTATGCTGTGAACAGACTGTTTCACTGGGGATGACTTTGCAATCATGGATTCTACCCCAGTGCCTTTTCCTTACTGGGAGGAAGTCTACCTGAGTTGCATGTTGGCTACTCTTGTATGTGATCTTGTGACTGTCTCTCATTCTGAACCATGTGTTGGCTACTATCAAGCCATTTGCCAGACAGAAGTCTAGAATGGCTTCTCCTTCTTTATTCCTATTGCTCCACCCATGTGGACCAAGGCAGTCCTCATATCCTGTTCTGTCTGTCCCGATATGTGCATTTAAGTCACCCATTATCAACACCAATTCATGTTGTCCTGCTTTATCTAGTAGGTCCTGCAACTGCTGTCTGAATGCACTCTTTTCCTCACTATCACAACCCTGCTGTGGGGCATAGGCTGAGATTATGAATACTGTCCTATCATTACACTGGAGTCTGATTGCCATGAGTCTGTCATTAATTCTGATGATATCCCTCACTGACTTCTGAAGCCTCTGTCTCACCACAATTCCTACACCATTTCTAGCCTGTCCACAACCTGAGTAGTAGAGTCTGGATCCCAAGCCAAGTGGCTTTGTTGCACTGCCCTTCCATCTCGTCTCTTGGATACATAGAATGTCCAGCCTCCTCCGTATCATCATGTCATCCACTTCTAAGCTGCGTCCTGTCAGTGAACCTACACATATAACATATGTCCAGAACATGGAGTGGAGTTATACCTCAGCACCAATAGTCTCAACCTTTTAGTGCAAGGGGATGCCATGTAAGTATTGCAGGTATAAATGTAGACTGTTGCTGCTGCAACAGGGGTTGTCTTAACAGAAATGTTGTGTGTGGGAGGTTACATCTGCTATTGACATGTACGCCATCAGTTACTGACAGACATCCTAAGGTCATCATAGTACAGTACCCCAGATATCACAGCAATGGTCCTGTGGAAAACAGCAGAGATATGACCAATAAATGTGGGCAGTCTGACATACTCTGGTCACTCTAGAGGTATACACAGAACTCCTTAGTGCAAGACGTGTGGACCAAGCCTGACAATGTGGATGTTAACAGCCATGTAAATGGGTATATCCCATAAATACTGGAATGCATATGCCCACACAGTTTAAGCATTCCACACACCTGTCTGTCCTGACACATAATAACCAGTGGTGCAGAGCTCACATACCCACATACTACCCACCAGTTAGTGACATACATCTGTACAGCATCCCACTGTTTTGTCAGAAATACACAACAGTTATGTTGGCCCAGCAGCAGTACATCTGACAAATATCTGGACATAACATCACACTGGGTAAGTACAGTGAGCTGCTAGGCATGTCACAAAGCACTGTGCAAACTACAGGCAGACTGCCACAACACTGGCCTACATTTTTCATGGGGAAAACACATGTACCTGCAAATATAGCAGGCTCTACAGGCATGTCACAGCACAGAGTATCAGACACCTGTGTGAAAGTGCATACCCACAACCAATGTGAACACAGCCACAGCCAAGTATGGTAAGTGTGCTTAATATTACAGTATATGGACTGTCTGATCAACACCATCCTCGTATGTGCCACTCACACACTAACCCTATATATACTGGGCCACTACACAGTGTAGTCTGATGCCTGACTGTGGTATGGGACATGTGTGTGTTTGGCCCTACAAACATGTAAGCCGATAGGGTACCATACACTGGAGCAGCATGTAACATCACATAGAACAGGACCAAGAACAATGACATCTACCACAATCTGTACACAGGCCAAGGTACATATTTGCAATACCCACACTGTCAACAATCATCATAAGTACACAGACTTCACTACTGTACATACTTTGACAGAATGTCCAGGTTATGTCCTCAGATATAACCCCTACTATACATAACATGTCTAGCAGTCTGATATCTCACTGGCTTGTTATCAGGTATGATGTCAATAAATAAAGGTGTACTGAACATATGCACCTCTTACTGCATGACATATGTACAAAGGTTGACAGAGTTGTGGCTGGAGGCACAAACACAGGGCCAATATTAACATGTTGCTGTGATAACCTCATATATTTACTGGTGTAACAGGGTTTGTTGTGACATATGTCCTATGAGGGATATGAAGTCAGTAACTCTCATGGCTGTCACCATGTACTGACTGCAATCCTCAGACTATGCTTCTGCTGCTCTAAGATAGGTAATCTGTGAGTAACACAAGACACATAAGACTCCAAACACTGGCCAGTCTGCAGATAACCCTACAGGTGGGAGTTTCCTTAACCACATAACACTGTCATGACAGGTATTAAACCATGTAGACCAGCCATAGCCACACAAGCCCTGTTAAACTAACATTACTTCAAATGCAGAAGAGCAAAACGTACATTCTGTAGTCATGTCTGGAACATCCCTCTCCTGTTTGTTGGCCTGTCTCCACAGTGTATGTTGCTAGAGATATATCCCACTACCATCTGTGATGCTGTTTGCCAAACACCGACACAAAGTCCTGCTCACAGTGAATAAAAAGAGCCAGCACCCACATGATGTTCCTATTTATAGAAGTGTGTTTCCATGCAATTGGCTATGGGAATGTTACCACAGCTGTTACACATGCAATCGGTTAGAGGGGGACTGCAATTTGTGCACAGGCCATCAGCTGATCATGAGCATCACTTACAAAACACAAGCTGCTGCCTAAGCAAAGCAGGTGTACTTTCCACATCCACCAGAGAGAGATTGAGAGAGACAGACAGAGAGAAAGTAAGACAGGGAGGGGGTAGCAGAGTAAAAGCTAAGCATGTTTGTGTCATGCACTTACCAATACAGGGTTTCAAACCCATGCCTGACTATGTGTTGCTATTACAGTTCTATGCAGTTATTGCATACACCACAGAGTTTACATTTTAGGGAGATGTCCAAAGGTTCATAGGTTAATAGGTTCATAGGTAAGTACTATGCTAATTGCCCTTGTGGGCCATTTTAAGCCTAGCCAGTTTCCCCATGTGAGAATCAAACTCATCACCTTATTCTGCAAGGTAAACACCTTAACCATTATGCCAACCTCCCACCCCAAAGGTATATTTGACTGTGAGTTACATCAGCAACAGTGATAAAGGAGGGATAAGGTAGGTGTAGTATATGTGCCTGTCCACAAGAACAGGTGTCAAGGATGACACAGCCACACTCTCTCAGGGACTCACACACATTATCACAGTTGGCAGGGTCAGGAGTAGAATTCCAAACTAACTAGTTTGCCAGACTACAGTAATACACAGGTATCACATGCACCACAGAGGTTATCAGGCTGATATATGGGCAAAGGGTATGTCAAGGTGTCTGACATTAGAAGGCATGCTTCAGTAGGCCAGTGGGAGGTGTAGTGAGTGTGAATGGCCTCCAAATCATTATACTCCACACAGACACACACACACACACACACACACACACACACACACACACACACACACACACACACACACACACACACACACACACACACACACACACACACACACACACACACACACAAGTTTGTCAGTACTGACATGCATGGGTGCATTGCTTCACATGTGTGTAGTGGTTGACTGTGCCAGAAGGCTGTATAAGGCTAGGTAAAGGGTATACCTTGGCATCAGGCCACATGACAATGGTCTGCAGTGTGGCTCAGGGGTGTAGTCTCTGGATTGGCCCACACATGTTTGTATTGTATTCATCATCCACTCATCTGGGTTACTATTGTGGGTGGCCAGTGCTGTGCAATGCTTGTCATGTGTGTGCTCTATATTCCGTAACATGGGCGGTGTCTGGGATGTGCACACGTCCTGCATGCATGCTCTGTGACATGTGGAAGTGTACCTGGGGTGTCTGGAGCATGTTGTGTAGACAGATTGTTATCATCTGATGTGCCATTCCTGACCTCATGTGGTGAGAACTGACAATGGAAACCAGGTTGGTCCTGCACCTACATTGACAGCATGATACAGGTATTCACTGGTGTCAGTGACATCTATCCATACAGGGCATGTGTATAAGGCATGGTATTTCCTTTGTGGGTTACATTTGCTGACTCTATGGTTGTTGCAGATGTCCAGTGGGGAACATAGCAAAGGACCACTGTATGCAATGATTTACCTATTGTAGGGATGGGACAGAGTGCCATGTCCTCTGTAGTCCACCGCAATCACTCTGTGGTTACTATCTGTGGGCAATATGCAGGGAACTACCAACATAGTGGTTGTTGCCTAGCCAAGTGTGTTTGTGTATGAGACATGGGTGGAGAGTGTTCTCTGGGTAATACAAGTGTTGCCTATATTGTTCCCCAATCCATGATGTCACATGTAGGGGTATGGATTGTCTACACCAGCCTCTCTGCTGTTTCATATCTGTTGTCATTGCAATGTGGGTATTGTGACATATAATAGGCCCACCATATATGAAATGTACAAAAACCACTCCACAATGAGTCCTGTTATTACACACTTACAGCTATCTCCACACAGGATACTAATGACACACACACACACACTATCTCAGTTGATATGTCTGGGATTAGAACTCCTACCTAACTAATACATCATACTATAGCATTATGCAATTATAGCAGGCGACACCAAACTTACTGGGTTAGTTTTTTCCCAAAGGTGTATTTCAAGGTGAATGACATCAGCATGCTTGCCAAATTAGGGCAATGGAAGTTGTAGTGACTGTGAATGGCCTCAAAAGCATTGATACCTATACAGAGAAACAAATACACACATACACACACAGTTCTACAGTTGCCATGTCTGGGATTAGAATTCCTACCTAACTAGTACATTACACTACAGCATTACACAGTTATAACATGCACCATGGAGCTTACTGAGCTACTCTTTCCCCAAAGTTGTATTTCAATGTGAATGACATCAGCAGCTCAGTCAAAGTAGGGCAATGGAAATTGTAGTGACTGTGAATGGCCTCAAAAGCCTTGATCCCTACACAGAGAAACACACTCAAAGTTTTACAGTTGCCATGTTTGGGATTAGAACTCCTACAAAACTAACACATCACACTAGAGCATTACACAGTTATAGGATGCACCACAGAGCTAACGGGGCTATTCCTTCCCCTAAGGTGTATTTCAAGTTGAATGACATCAGCAGGCTTACCAAAGTAGGGCAATGGGGAGTGTAGTGACTGTGAATGGCCACAAAAGCATTGATCCCTACACACACAGTCTCCATGTCTGGGAGTAAAACTCCTATTTAACTAGTACATTACACTAGAGCATTACACAGTTATAGCATGCACCACAGAGCCTACAGGGCTACTCCTTCACCAGAGGTGTATTTCAAGGCGAATCACATCAGCAGGCTTTCCAAAGTAGGGCAATGGGGAGTGCAGTGTGTGTGCATGGGCCATAAGCTATTCATCTGGAAGCAAACACACGACACTCAGGCACACACAGGTTTAAATTTAACAGGTACGTGTATACAACTGCCTGATGAATATTGACTTGTACAGTCATGTTACACAGTTATCACATGCACCACAGGCACTATAGTGCTGAGAGATACCAGAAGCAAATATCTACAGTGATTGACATTTGCATATCATGTGGTTTTAGCCAGTTGGATGTGTGCTAGGTGGGACAGGCCTCATGATGGGAAGCTCTTTGTCACTGTCTGTCACTCTCTTCCACACATCTATATATGTGTAAGTTTGGCCTATTATAATGTGTTGTCCTTGGATATATGTGTGTATTCCTATCCAATGTGTGTGAAAAGCAAGACTGGTGTGCAATGTGGAGTGTGCACAAACATCTGTGACTGTCAGATACATATAGTCCACTGTTGTTGCCAGACATGGGCTTCATTTGTCTAAGTGTGAAAGCATGCCCAGTATGACCTTCTGTATTGAATGTGTGAATCCATTTCAGGCAGGTTGTACTCCAGTGCAGACTTTTGTGTTCTACACCTACAGCTAGCAACCTGTTTCTGTGGGATATATGTAGATCAGTTGACAATATGAGGTCAAAATGGGCAAAGGATAGTGGGTTACTAGGTAGGTAATTGTGTCTGTGCTGCTTCTGCTACATGGTTTTGGTGTTAGCAGAGATATTCAGACATATGTACTGTTTTACACTGTGATGTTTTATGACATCACCTACTGTCAGGTATACATATTTACTTGCAGTAATTTCCTGGGGAACACAGGGTGAATGAAGCTGTGTCCCGTATTATGGTCTTCAGCTTATATATTCTTGCACAATCATGCCATTCTGGAGGGGAAGCTGCAGACAGTTGCTGATGGGTCTGTGTAAATGGTTCAGCACCTTGGTACAGTGGTGGCTGAGGATCCCATGCTTGTATTTCTATCAATGTGACAGTATGGGCCTATCCTGCTATGGCCATACCTCATAGCTGTACAGATTCACACAGGTTACCCAGAGGCAGGGGTCATTATTCTGGTCATTACCCCTTCACATTGTGGTTTACAAGCAGGTCTGTAGCCACCCATTCCTGTGTTTGCAGGCAGGGCTAGTATGTGCACATGGCTGAATATCAGACTTCACATGCTCCATGGCATCCATGATCCTACCCCCCCCCCGTTATTCTATCCTCTTCCAAACATTATGCAAATATTATCTGATAAGTTCCCTATAGTTATCACTTCATCCCAGCAGTATTTTGGGGCTATTCCACAGTTCATGCAGTAGAACATGGTGGACATGTTACTGGGATTTGTCGACATGGACTTGGATTTGGGTTCTGTGGACTGTGTTATGTTGTTATTTGGGAGTCCATGAAATAACACAGGCCTTTGATAGACGACTGTCGGGCATTTGGTAGTGATGCAGGCCATCTGTAGAAGGCCATTGCATTGTGTCACTCCTACAGTCCCAAGCTGCAAGCCACTATATTCCCCTGGGGTGACAGGGTAGGTGTGCAAGGTGTTAATGTCAATAGTTTCTGTCATTATTGATCCAGTGGTGTGGATGCTGGCAGGGTGCTGCTTACAGCTAGGGACACACCTGCATGGGACACCTCTTCAACATGCTGCATTCTGTGACTATTTCCATATGGAGGTGGCGGTCATATTGTACTCATTCCCAACAGCAGGGATAAGACCTGTGAGGTACCTGTGGGTGATGGTGGGGTGAGCTGGGTGCATGTGCACTATGGAAGCTACTTGCAGCTGACTCACAGATATACATGGGGCATTCCACTTATGCTGGCTTGTGTAGGGACATCAGCAGTTTCTCAATACTTCATAACTGTGACCTTTGTGGTCTGCCAGTATTTGGCCAGATGACATTAGTATTCCATACTACAAACCCAACTAATGTGCTGCTAACCTGTATGTACAATTCCAAAGGGTGCGTCCATTTGAGAGTAACATATTATACACTGTCTGTCTGGGGTACTTCCACCTGTGTACTGTTTATATGTCTGGGCCCACATTCATGCCATGTCCATCTTTCAGATGGTGACAGATATTACATCTGAACAATTACTATGGCTTACTGCTGGAATGTGTCTTGCTGGGATACATTGTGTTTGGCACTGCAGTTGTGAGAACTTGGCCCTGTCATTGGCAGTACTGGCTAATGGCCACAAGGACAAAACCCACCATGCCTACATGCTGATCACTCTCACACAATATACAACTCACACCAACCTAACACACACAACCCTGCATATTGTACATGTGCTACAATCTATCCTGCTACTTTGGCCAGCTCAGGTAATCTGTGCTCCAGTTATTATACCTACACATACATGTTACTACATTTCTACATAGGATTGTGTTGGGGGGGGGGGCACACCTGACAACTGTACACATTTGCTATGATTGTACTGGTATTTCAGGTACTCCATTTCATTCTGTATTCTGACCTATCATACAGACTCAAGGCATATCAGTGTACTATAGTTCTTAGGTTTTATTGACCTACATTTCAGTTTCAGACTTCTTACCCTTAAGAACTAACATCCCACTACCTGACCTGTTGTAGCCTGTCTGTGTAGGTCTGGAGGGGGGCTGTTCTCCATAGCTATCAATAAGAGGCTTTAGCACAGCCTTTCTTTGTGTTTGTCTACATCTGTCCTGCTGGCTGAGACTGTTGTTGGGTATGTGAGCCTCCCTGACTGGCATGTGTGTGTCCTATGGACACACATTTGGCCCACCACATTTCCTGCAGTGGGTTTTGTCACCTTGTCTAGTACTGGCTACTATGGTGACACCAGTATTTGTTACAGATTTCATGCTGCCACTGTAGGTGTCTACTATCCGCTGGCATCCCATTCAGCCATCTGATTCCCTTGCATGCTCACATCCATACCATAGATAAAAGTAACAAAACATGCTACTCCATTCAGCAATTGATAGGGAGAGTGACTTACCTTGTGGCTGTGCCAGTATTTAGGATGGTGCTGGAGGGCTGACTATGTTGGATGCACATAATACACTCCCTGTACATGGTTAAGCACAGGTAGTGTCATGTTTGGCATCCGTTTTACTGTATGTGCGAGTCAGAGAGCGGTGTCATTCCCTGGGTTCCTACCGTGTCAGTGTATGTGCTATGCATTGCCTCTTTGCCAAGGCCTAGGCATACTGGGCATCTCCTCCTTCTGGGTCAGGCTTAGGTTGTTCCTCCTCTGAGTTACTCTGTGCCTGTGCAGGCCTTGGCAATGGTGGGGATCTGTGTGGCCCTGCCCCATGCTGTTCCTGCTGCAGCTGTTTCCGCAGGATTATATTGTGCAGCATGGCACATACGATGACAATTTGGGTACATGTAGCTGGTGAGTACTGCAAGGCTCCACCAGATGTGTCCAGGCACCAGAACCATGACTTGAGCATCCCAAACACATGCTCTATTATTATTCTGGTCTGTGTGTGTGTGCCTCATTATGGAGTTCTTGTTCAGGTGTGTGTGCATTTCTGATGGGTGTCATCAGCTATGGCTCCAGTGCATAACCAGCATCCCCCACTAGGTGGCCATAAGGGATTCCCCCATTGGCAAATCTCTGGTACAGCTGCATCATATGCCACATGTGGGAGTTGTGATAGCTTCCAGGGAAGCCAGCACACACATTCTTTATAATGCCCTGGGCATCACACACGACCTGGCAGCTGATGGAGGGGAAACCCTTGCGGTTGATGCAGACCCTACCCCGCTCACTGGCTGGTGCTTTGATGTGTATGTGTGTGCAGTCTACAGCACCCACTACCTCAGGGTATTCTGCTATTTGGTGGAAGAGATACATATTGCTGGTTAACACCTCACGGGTGTTGTGGAAATATATGTGCTCAGTAACATGTGCTGACATGGCATCCAGGAACTAGTGGAGTACACTGGATGCTGATGCCTGTGAGATCCCCATGATATCCCCATTTGGCCTTTGGATGGTACCTGTGGCTAGTATTCTTAGGCCTACACATAACTTGGTCTCAACTGGGATGGGTTCCCCTGTATCGGTTCTGTATGTGAGGCGTGGCTGACACCGCTCAACAATTTGTTGTAGGAGGTCCCTGTCCATCCTATAGCGCTCCACTATCTCAAGCTCATGTGGCCCCTGGTAGGTTACCCTGGGTCTGTACACTCTTCTCCTTCTCCTCACTGTGGGTTGGTTATCAGCATTCTCATCCTCACCACCCTCAGCCTCTTCCACATGTTGATTTATGATAGCTGCTGCAGCCCCTATCATTTTGTTGCTTTTGTTAAGTAAAATTTCGCTGTTTGTGTACACCAGTGATGTAGAGTTTGTGGGAAAAACCAGAGGGAAAGGTGTTTGCATAGTTTATAGTAGTGTGCTGGGCTGCTACCTGTATAATTGGCTAATTCTGATACATTTCACCTGCCAGCTATGCTAGTTCTCCTTGATTACCTTCCTACTGCTGTTTTTCCTACCCATTGCCTTCCTGTTTAAGCCCCAAGGAGTGCTGCATAAACATACTGCTCAGATGTGCACGGAGCTGCTATTTCCTGGTTTACTTTATTTCTTTTCATTTACACTCATTTAGGCAATGTAAAGAGTGCTTGGCAGCTTTGGACTTTGCTAAGCTAAGGGCAAACCCAAGCCACAGGGCTCCAGTAAGCTTACAGTATGCCTGACACACCCTTCTATGATGTCAGCTAGCTCTTAGGCTTGCACCATGATCTTCCTGCACCTACACAGTTGGGTGCAGGCTAGCCATGAGGGGAAATCTGAGATCATTCCCCTCATTTGCATAGGATTGCCTGCTAATGCCTAGTTACAAGTCCCACACTGAGCCTTCCCCCTTAGCAACCACTATTCACTGGCCTTGTTGCCTTCTGCCTGCCATTGACATTAATGGCAAAATTGTGATTTTGCAGGGAAAGCTTTTTTTCAGGGTTTTTCTGTTATTTTCCGGCCGATCCCATTTGCGGGCAACTGCCCTACGCTTAAACAGCCGAAATCGGCCAAAAAACTAAAAGTTATATATTTTTTTGTAACTGTTTTCCATGGCAATGGCCATATATTTGTCCATTGGCATGCTTTACACGTTATATACACCCTTTATTTGGAGCTGTCATGGCTCCATTTTGTAGTTTGCAGAAATGTACTCGGCTACTAACCGAGTACATTTCTGCAGGTTACACTAGTCCTGCACGGATGGCAGCTAGCTTCCTGGATCACAAATTCATCTCATTCACATGGTTTTCACCTGCAAATGGGGTAATTTGCATACAGGAGCTGTGTCCGGGCAGGAATAGTGCAGGAGCACTTGTTCCTGGATCTCTCGGTGGCCATATTGCCTCCAGCAGCTCCTGCACTATTGCTGCATGGTGTGCAGAGCTTGCTGAATCCTGGGGTTGTCTCCTGCTTTTTCCTGCTTTCTTCTTTCTTTTAATAACTTCATGGAGTTCACCACCAGTTTTTCTTATCTACCTTATTTCCATTCCTGGCTCAGCTTCATAAGAGTGCTGTAGCTTTCAGATATGATGTTTTGATATGCCGCAATTTGTTCTTTGACTTCACTTGTTTCCTCTTCTTCTTGAGGTGGTAGAACCCTGGCTATTTTTTAGAACTCCTGTGCTTTTACTATAAGCAGCTTACAGGTCTGTTGACTTTAGTGCCTTTTTTGACCACTGCTTGCAGCTGATCACGGCCACCTGTGCGTTATGTTGCGGACCAACTGTTTCACTAAGGATAACTCTGCAATCTCTGATTCTACCTCACTTCCCTTTCCTTACTAGGAGGGGGTCTTCCTGTGTTGTGTGTTGGCCACTCTTACATGTGATCTTGTGACTGCCTTTCTTGCTGAACCATTTATTGGACACCATCAAGCCACTCACCAGACAAAAGTCTAGAATAGCCTATCTTTTATTCCTGTTGCACCACAATTGTGAACCCAGGCAATGCACATATCCAGTTCTATCTGTCCTGAATCGAGCATTAAGGTCACTCATTATTTTAGTGTAATAAAGAAATAATTGTGCAGACTAAAATAGTCCACTAATAAAGTATTACTTTCATGACCCTTAGGTTTGAGTTAGGACGAATACTTGATAACAATGGATGTAGGAGAAAGATCGGGTTCATAAAACAAAGCTTAAGAGGGGAAAGATTAGGTTAGTAGATAGGACCTAGACTGAGTAAAATGGAGTCAATGGAGAGAAAAGTAACCTGATGAAATGTAGATACCTGATTAACTAAGTTAGTTGTGAGGGTGATTAAAGGGTTAAAATTCCATGAGTTTAGCCTAGTGCTGAGTAAGAGCGTATCCATGAGCTCTGTTGGTACTACCTCAGTTCGAATATGAAGGCTGCCAGTCTGTCTATCTGCCTAACATGTAAGCATGTACTAAGATGATCTTCCAAAACATAACAATATAGAGTATAATGAGTCACCTGCTGTGCTTGTTTTTTGATTTGCTGGTGGTAGGAAGAAATACGCTACCAGAATGTAGGACCTTAGTTAGTGAGTAGTAGCAGTGCTGGAGGATCTTGCTTAGTGATGAACTTTTCCCTGATTTATAGATTATATTGTTTGATGTTAGCAGTGTGTAGGTTAGATAGTGTGACAGTTTATCAATTTATTTACTATTTGTTCACCATGTAAGTAGAATGGTCTTTGATCCTTTTCAGCCATGACCTGAGCTCAATGATCAAAAAATACATCATAGTCTTTCAGTCAACAATATTATATACAAAAGTAGTAAATAGCAATCTTTTGAGCATAATAGTAAGATTAAATGCAGATAGGGTAACATTAAAAGATCCAGTCAGAGAGCATTGAAAAAAGAAAAACTATCCCACCTGGCCAAAACATCCCTCCACTAGAAAACCTCCTCAGCTGGTCTACCCACCATCTCCCCCAAGAAACTGTCATCTTAGGTGATTTCAATATTGACTGGCAATCCTGTTCTGGCAACAATCCAACCCATCATGTACACCTTCATGGCTTCACCCAACTAGTCCAGTCACCAACAAGGATAAATAAAAACTCCAGTAAGCACACTACCCTGGATTGGTTACTAGTCAGTAAGAACCCCCAGTCATATATAACAGGCTGCTTATCAGATAGACTCAGTGATCACTCCCCAACATTCCTACTCAAAAAATACCTGTACCAAGCTAAACCTGTCATCTATCATCAAATACGTAAAAAAATAAACTTTAACCCATTCATATTCATCTCATCCCTCAAAGAATGTAACTGGCATGCTCTAAAGTACCTCAGTCTAGATGACGCAGTTGAATTTTTTAATACTACCTTCCTGAACATCCTTAATTACCATGCCCCCATAAGATTTTCCAGAACCAAAGCACAACCCTCCCCATGGCTACAGAAAACCACTAAGTCAGAAATGAAAAACAGGGATAAATCCTGGGAGCACTGGTGCAAAACCAAAACCCCCGCAGCTAGACAGAAATTCCTAGAACTATGCAATAGAGTCAAAAAGCTAATAAAACGGGACAAATTCCACTACTACCAGTCTGCCCTAGACTCCTCACAACACAGCCCCAAACAATTCTGGTCCTCCATAAACTCCATCCTCCACCCAGGTAAAGTCAGTACCACTCCTCCTAACATCCCTCACTCCTCAGAAAATATTGCTACCTCATTCAACTCACACTTCACCCAAACCATACTATCACTAGCTAAACAACACAACCCCCCTCCCCTCCAACCCACACTTTCAACTAGTAATCTCCCCACTGCCTTCTCTTTTTCTCCTGTACCTACCTCCAACATAAAAAAACTCTTAACTAAACTTAAACCCACCAAATTAGCAGCAGAATACCTACAAATCGCAGCTGATGCTCTGGCCTACCCAGTATCCAACTTGATTAACCGATCTCTGTCAGAAAGTTACGTTCCCACATTGTGGAAAGTCTCACATATAATTCCCCTCCACAAAGGTGGATCCCCTGCAGAACTAACCAATTACCGCCCCATAGCTATTCTCTCTCCACTCTCCAAAATACTAGAGAGATGCATACACTCGCAGGTCTCACACTACCTCCTTACTAACAACCTCCTTTCCAGTACTCAGCATGGTTTCCGACCAAACCATAGCACCACCACTGCCTTACTCTCCTTTACTAACACTATCCTTCAGCATAAAAACAATGGCTATCTCTCCTCTGCTACTTTCCTAGACCTATCTAAAGCATTTGACATGGTCCCACACAAACAACTTATCTCTGTCCTCAATAACCTATCCTTCTCACAATCAGTAACCAACTGGTTTCAGAGTTACCTGTCTGACTGCCAACAATCCATTGTATGACAGAATGACATATCTCCCCAACTACCTGTCTCCATAGGGGTTCCCCAAGGATCCATCCTTGGACCCTTACCTTTCTCTATTTACACCAATAATCTAGCCTCTGCCACCAAACATGGCACACTCATCCAATACGCAGATGACTCAACCATCATCTGCTCAGCCCAGTCCCTACCCAAACTGCAAAAAGTCACACAGGAAGCCTTTTCCTATGTTGAAACATGGTTATCCGATGCCCAATTAATACTCGACACAAACAAAACTAAACTACTCATCTTTCAACCCACCAAACATACTCAAAACAACTCTCACTTTAACATCACAGCAAAAGACAACACCACTATATACCCAACTGAACACACCAAATTGCTAGGAGTGGAAATAGACAATAAACTAAAATTTGACATTCACATATGCATAACCATAAAAAAAGTCCACAAAAAACTAGGAGCATTATACAGAAATAAACAATTTCTCACCAAAGCAGCAAAGATTTCAATAGCAAATTCCCACCTTATCTCCACCCTACTTTATGCCTCTCCAGTATATACCAACCTAAGGCAATGTGATTTAAACAAGCTAGAGACCTGCTACAACAAAATCGCCAAATTCGCCACAGGGGCATCCTACCGTAGTCACCACTGTCTCTCACTTGCTGAACTGGGCTGGCTTGAACTCCCTCACCTCCTTCAGTGGTATCAACTCTCACTCGCCCACAAACTAGTAAACCATTCACTAAATGTCCCATCCCTCCAGAATCTACTCCAACCCTATCGCACCACCAGACCACTAAGATCCAGCAACAAAAATCACTTGCAGATCACTAAAGCCAATAACTCTGCTGGTGAAGCACTATTCTCTTGCGCCATAGCCAAATTATGGAACTCACTCCCACCCACAATTATCTCCGTACCATCATGCACCAACTTCAAAACTTTATTAAAAGTGCACCTAAAAACATGCTGGCTATGCTCTTGCAACTCCCACTCAAATATCATCCACCCCATCCAACTACTACCTTTCTTTCACCTCCACTAACTACCTTGATGATAGCAAGCTCAGATGCTCATAAGCCTAGGACTTATTATACAGCAGGAACTTCTCATTGTTACATTTGTTAATGCCTGTTATGTACTTCACAGATAAAGATTCTAGTTGTCTACTGATGTACTATGTTCTTCATCTGTAAATATGTTGTAAGTAATTTCTATGTTAAATTGTTAATCGCTATGTAATCCAATGTAACTACTGTCTGTTTATTTTACTGTGGAGCTTTTCTCCCCGGGCCTCCGCTGAAAATGGACCCACGTCCAGTCGGACACTCCCGGTCAACAAATTTAAATAAATAAATAAATAAATAAAATATACACAATACTAGCTAAGATATGCACAAAATACATTGCAATCATACGTATAATACATAAACTCCTAAATGCATGTGAAATATCTGCAAATAAGATGCCACATTAAGAGTCTGAGAATTTTTTTTTAAATGTATTCTATTATTAATGTTATTGGATGGTAAGTTGCCTAACTATTGTTATGGAAGCAGCTGCAGGTCGATTCTGTAAAGAGATGCGCTTTAGGGCATCTTTGACATTTTTTAATGATATCTAGATTCTTGATGTCTGTAGGCAGGTGGTTCCAGGTAGCAGGTCCCAGTCTAGAGAAGGCATCAGTTTTAGTTTGTGTTGTCCTGTGTACTTCTGAGTACATAGGGATTATGTTGTAAATGTAGTTTCACTCTTAAAGGGGGGTACTGTCCATGTTTTAGCACCTGGTGCATTAGAGTACATAGAAGAAAGTTTTTTCTATGAGACACTAAAAGCAATATGGAATTTTTTAGCAACTTGCAATGTTGCATTTGAGGGTCTGCTAACAGAATGAGTCTGCTGATTTTATTCTCATCACTCTGTATTCTGTGAGTTTTGTGGGTTGAATGCATAATGAAAAAAGGAAGGGCATGCTTAAGTTTGGGTATTAAAATATTTTCAGCAGTGGCCCTTCGAGCAGTGGATGAAAGGAGGGGACTGATCTTGTAGCACAGTTTTAATTGAATAAGGGCTTTATTTGTTACAAAATCTGTATATTTGGTAAAGGACAGGGTAGGGTTGAGTATTAGGCCTAGGTACCTCTGTTCAGTGACATTAGGTGCTATGTTCCCTCTAAGACCTGTTAATAGAATAGGAGGAATAGTGGGTAATTTCTTGACTGAGGCAAACATCATGACATTAGTTTTCTTAGGGTTAATTAGTAGTTAGTTAGTATTGGACCAGGTGGATAACTGAGTGAAAATGTCCTGTAACTTGGTTTGCAGGTCAGAGGTGCTAGTACTGAATTGGAGGAACAGTATATCACCTGCATACATTACTGATTTAAGATTTGGTAATTCTAGGAAGGATCATTAACAAAGAGAGTAAAGAGAGGAGGATATAGCACAGACCCTTGTGGTACACCTGTATTAAGTTCACCAACAGTAGAAAATGAGACAAGACATTGCTACAGACTTTGAAGGGTCTGCCTTTTAGCTAGCTTTAAAACCAGAAAATATTGTTATCCCCAAAGTGGAGTCATTGGAGTTTGTTGGAAAGAATGGTATGGATGACTAATTCAAAAGGCCTTATCATCTCAACAAAGAGACCTCCATTAACATGTCACTCATTCAGACTGCAATAACTGGTATCCATGGTCACTACCAGGGCAGTAATGGTACTGAAGGTATTGCAAGCCATCTACTTCTCTGAAGTACAGGCCAACACTAAGGGACTCTGGCTACTAAAGTTCGCAGATGACTGCAAACTGGGAGTCATTATTGAATCTCCAAATGATGTGGATACTCTACAAAAGGGCCTTACAGAAACAGATGCTTGGTGCCAGAGCCATGGGCTCAAGCTCAATGCCAAGAAATGTATAGTTATCCCCTTTGGGAAAAAACATGTACCCATGAATTACCACATAGGTGGCAGTACACTAAACACCGAAAGTGTGATAAGAGACTTAGGGACACAGGTGGACAGTGGTCTCACCTTCGATAACCACATCACCACAACAGTCAGGAAATCCTTCTATGTGGCACACCTCATCACTAAGGGCTTTTCATCCAGAAAAAAGGAGATCATTGTCCCACTGTACTCATCCCTCATTAGACCCATTATAGAATACAATGCCCCATTTGGTATGTACCTCTCAAGACATCTGCAACAACTGGAAAGGCCACAGAAATACCTCACTAAAAGAATCACAGGCCTAATGCAGATGCCTTATGCTGACCTCCTTAAAAAACTCCAGCTATACTCTGTCACATATCGTCTACTCCAAGGCGATCTCTGCTTAACATACAAGGCCATGTCAAACCCAGAGCTGTTGGACATGCTACATTTAAAGAAATCCCAATCCCTCAGAGCCACATGCTCCAGGGATCTAAACATTGTCATTATAATAAACAAGACATGCTGGAGGGATATGTTCCTGACCCAGAGACTCCCCAGACTCTGGAATAGACTGCCCATACATGTCAAGCAGAGTGCCTCTTTGGCCCTCTTCAAAAGGAACCTTGACGATTGGATGGGAGAAAGGAAATTCACCCCGGGGATCACGTCAGTCACCCTGCTAGACAGGGGTCCAAGGAAGTAAACAGTGTGGGAAGAAATAGCCAGGGAATTGTTATGACTAGGCTTGTATAGGCCCTAGGGCTGATAGCCTAGTACCAACCTATGAACCAAAAGCCATGCTTTTCATCACATTACAGGTCATAGCTGTTAATGTGCTTTTAGCAGCTGCTTGTATAAATGTTTTTCAGATACTTTGGTAATGGGGCACAGGGTAGAAGTTGATCTATAATACTTCAGCCCATTAGGAGCAGTGCGTTTAGACAGAGGAATTATAACTGCATGCCTAAGGCAAGTTTAGAGGTTACACATATAAGTAAGAGGTTTAGCAATTTTTTCAGGTGCAAGCGTTAGGAAGGTAAGATGATGATTGCTGGATTTAGATCCTGAGTTATTGAGTTTGAGACTAGTTGGTTTTTCTGAAATGTCCAAAAATTGAAAGTTTGCTGCATAAGAAGCTAGAAGATATAGATCAGGGAATGAAGGCTCCTGCTCCTCATTGGTGGGGAAGTATGTTGTTGAAAAGCTTTTAGTTATGTTAGTTATTGTGGACTGCAAAGAGTGAACCTTATCATTAGGAAATATGAAGTAATTTAATGTTATTGGTTCATTATTGGTAGCTGGAGTGTTATTTAATGTCCCTATTAAGGGTTTTATTTTTTTCCAACCTGATTGAGTCTAGACCAGTTTGCTTCCTGTTTCTACCTAAGGTCAGATATTTTGCAGTATTTGTTGCAATTCACATTTCTTTCCTTAAACTTAGGGAACAGTTTTGTGTAGCTCTGTATTGCTGGGGTTCTTTTTCCATTTCTTCCAGGCTGAATCTGTGGCTTTAATTTTAATATCCACTGAAAGCCATAGGCAACACTGTGATCTAAGACTTCCTTTTGCAAGAGGGTATG
Organism: Protopterus annectens; assembly: GCF_019279795.1. Lineage (NCBI taxonomy): Eukaryota > Metazoa > Chordata > Ceratodontiformes > Protopteridae > Protopterus > Protopterus annectens. Next base: position 1,545,190,156 of record NC_056732.1, read on the forward strand.
CTCATAACCTCATAAGTCTTTACTAGGCTAATAGCTACAAAGGCCTTTTTAAGCCTAGCCATGCATCCCACATCTCTGACAAGTTCTGATACCCTTAATACGTGTAAGCAGGGGCTTGGAAGATGAAACATTTACAAGCTAGGGCCTGGGAGATGACCCATTTACAGGCTGTCTATGTCCATTGCAGACATAGGTGTCAAACCAGGGATGAATTTCCAGTTCTCCATCCAATTGTCCAGATTGCACTTGAATTAGGTCAGGGCGAAACTCTGCATCACATGGATGGGGAGCCTGTTCCAGAGATGGGGTAAGTGTACAGGGTATCCTGAACTGTGGTCAGTTTTGTTTTGAACAATTTTAAAGCAGAGGTAGAGTCAGATATGTCATAAAGGGGAGTTCAGTCTCTAGCACTGAGTAGAGTGTTGAGATTTGGTAGCTTATTATTAGGTAAAGATCTTCCTTTAGTTATTTGAGGAGTTTTTTATATGTTTTGAATGACCAAATTGATGTAATGGATGGATGGTCACTCAGAGCACTGGGTAGTATGAAGGCACCTGTTTTTATATGTTATTATTAGGTCTGGTGTGGGTCTCGAGACAGTTCTTATATTGTATTATTTGGGCCAGGCTAAATTGCTAGACCATTTTGTTCAGATGTAGAGAGTCTTTCCCAGTAGCACTGACATTGAAATCAACAAGAGTAAATTGATTAATTTATATGCCATTAGTGAACATATATTGCAGAGCTTTAGCCTGTTTAGTTGTTACAGGGTTCAGACAGTGCTTGGCTTGATAGCATAGGTTACCTGCAAACTTGCCTATCTTGTTGTATGAACGCATGACTCTACTTTTATCTCACGGGTAAAATTCAAGTTAGTAAGAATCTGGGATGCATAATGGAATAATAGAAAGAGATAAGATGAGGCTTAAGTTTTCCTGGTAGGTCCAAGAGATAGAACCATGGTCTGTAGAGGAAGCCCAGTTTCTAATGCGTTTTCTTAATGACATAACAATTTTTGGGTCAAATTTTAAGTTATCATCAATAGTAACTCCTAACAATTTGGTGCTTGAGACTATAGCTATTTTGGTGTTGTTTGCTGATGTAATGCGAAATCAGAAGGCGTAAAACAGCACACTGTGGCACAATAACATAAACAGCATTTGTATTACGGTGTTATTTTAATATCATGCCTTTTAAAATTCATATAAGATACATGAAAATGTACTCAAACTTAAATAGTTTAAGCCAACAATAACATGAAAAATATATTTATAAAAAATGAGAATAAATAGTAAGCTTAATGTTAAAATATAGAGTAGTCACTTAAAAATTACCTTTAACAAAATTCCTAATTTTGCTGTACACAACTTCAAGACAGAGGCAATGCTAATATAAATTAGCCCTGGGTATTTTGTTGCATTCAGTATAAGTTGCCAAACTAACTCCTAGTGTGCCAGAGTGGACTCCCAAGCATCACCTCACATGTTAAATGGGATCTTCTCCAAAATGCCAAACTTGAAGTTCTGAAAACTAAGGCATACAGAAGAATGTCTATAGAGGGCATTCTTAGACTTGCTCTTCTTTATATCATAATAGCGTTCATAAATTTGTTTTTTCAAGGACTTTTCAGTCTTGCCCACATAATATGCAGGCCATTGGTTCCATTTAGAATTGTATACCAAACCCTGAGTGTTACAGTTACCAGACTGTAAAGTAAGATTGGTATTAATCATGTTACCCGGTTTCATGTCAGTGCCAAGGTAAATATATGCACTCTGATGACATGCACCACATTTAGTAGTCCCACCTGTAGACCGTTTGAGGTCTTTTTAACCTGTTCAAAATCTCGTTCATATTAGGTGGTACTTTAAACATAAAATGAGGATGCGCACCTACTACCTGATGTAGTTGTCTGTTGCCCATGAATAACAACCTTTTTTTCTAATAATCTCCTTCACCTGACTAGAATAGGTACTATACTGAAGGACTGAAGCTCTGCAGAAATTGCCATCAAATTCATCAACCACTTTAGGTACAAAATCATGTGAGTGATTAAAATCCTTACTCAACAAAGGTTTGTACTTTGTGCCCCAGTTGTTACAAACCTCTTGACATACCTTTTGAATAAATGTTATTGAGTACCCTCTTTCTAAAAACATGTCCATTAATTTTTTTTCTCATTCAAAAACATCTTTGTCCAAAGCAATTCTTGCCAGTGTAACAAACTGGCCTTTAATTAAACTTTTTTATATGTAATTGGATGGAAACTGTTAAAATGCAAATATGAGTTGGAGAAGGTACGTTTTCTATATATAGTAGACGCAAAAGTGCAACCGATCAAAGAAATTCTGGTATTCACTGTACTGAAAAGCAAACCTCAAGAGATTGGTTTAACTGTTTAAGTATTCATTAAAAGCATGGATCATTTCATGATCACCTTCCCATAGAATAAAAGTGTCATGCAAAAATCTTAAAGTTTACAGTGACTGAAGAAGTCTGAGTTAAATACAGAATTTTTCTCCCAGGATAACATAAAAAATTTGCAAATATGGGGGCACATAATAATCCATACATTTAAGTAAACATTTCTCAGTGGATGACAAATAATTACAATCCAAAATTACTACACCAAACAATTCAATTCTTTCTGCTCGAGGAATATAAGTAAACACGTTAAGTACATCAGTTGTAAGAAAAAGTAACTTATAAACAATTAAATCATTTTGTACACTTCACAGGAATCTTTTAAAATGTGTTGAATTGTGCCCAAATAGGGCATTAAAATCTTATCCATGTACACTGCCAAAAGATGAGTAACAGAACCCTGGGCCAGTACTATAGGTGTCAATGGTGGCATCCTTGTACGAGTACAGACAGTGCCCAGCAGATTTGATAGATTTGTAGACAGACAAGGGTTTTGTGAAATAAAATCAATATGGTCAAACAAAACTGTACCATCACTTTTATCAGGCTTCATAATTCTAATATATTTGTTCCCCATCAAATTACTAAGTAGTAAACATTCATCACCTGATAGGTTATGGTTAAAAAAATGTCTTTATAGAATTATTTTTCACATTAATTTTGGCTTAAACTATTTAGGTTTGAGTACATTTTTATATATCTTATATGAATTTTAAAGCAACTTCACATTAATGACTTTTTACTTGGTCTTGGTGGATTTTTAGGTTAATTGTTACTTATTACCACAACTGAATGCATCTAATCATGTGACTCAGTGCAATCTACTAATTAACTATTTAAATGCATTAGGCTTGCTTGCTCTATTAGATTCTGATGAAGTCTGTGGTGGCATGAAAGTACCTAACAACACTTTGGAGCTAAACTAGTTTTTTTTTACATGCATTTCTAATGCTTTTATTGCTTGTCTTTAATAAATGCTGCTTCGTTTTGATTTTTTGGCTCAATTAGCACTATCCTGGATTGGTTTCTCTCCTTGAACCAACATTTCTGGTACACATTGACTGTGTTTCTCATCATTATCATCATGCTTTAGTCTGATTACAGAGTCCAAACAAATTTAAGAAAACATTCATAACAAGTGTCCATCTCATTAGATGATGGTGTAACCTACTTTGCCAGCCATTTCAAATATGATAACATTCTCTGGTTTTAGAATATAAAATATTTTCTGCCTTTTTCTCATGGACATACATTAGTTTTCAGTCATTTGATATGATGCTGATAAATGCTTTATCTTCCATGAGAACACCTTCCATCTGTCACTGTAAGAGACAAATTTGCATTTCCTAGTTTCCTTTGCATGTACTCCAGCATATTTAGATATTACTGAATCAAACTCTCAGAAATCATTTACAGATCTAAACCTACAAAGTACAAAATGCATTTCTCACGCTGACACATTGATGCAAAAATGATTTTCTCATTTGATTTAAAATTTGAGGGTTAAGATAGCAGACATTCTTAGAAAAATGCTCTTTATGCAACACTACTACAAAACAGCTTTGTCTATTGGATACAGAAATTAATATTATAATTACTTATTTATTTACTTTTGTTTACTGGGAAAGCCCAACTGGGTCATGGGTACCAATTTTATGTGGAGGCTTGGAGAGAAAAGTTCCACTAACAACATAAATTACAAGTCACAAAGCACTTACATAGAAAGAGGTTGGATAACAGTGGTAAATAACGAGCCTACAGTGACTTTTTACAAGAAACAGTGAATAAGATAAACTATAAAAAAAAGCATAACTAGGGTGTACAAATGAATTTTAGTCCAGTCTGATAGTTTCTAGAGAGAATTAGGTAATAATGTAATAACAACCACTGTCATTCCATTATTGTGAGGCATGGTGGTGATTATCAGTCACATACACAGTAAGCTTGTTTGGAAAAAGTTATCCTTTACATTTTTTAACTGAATGTCTTGTATAACGGCACTTCTGGTGTTGTAGATGTCATTAACCACTTTCAAGTCCAGATAGAGGGCTGCTTTTCTGACTTTTATAATCAGATATATAAAGGGCCAATTCAGCATGTTTTTCATTTATGTTTTATGGGTCTTTTTGCAAAGGAACGTTTAGATTATCTCCACTAAAACCCGATATTAACTAATCTTGAAACCTAGTTAGACTGCTAATTTTAGAAGGGGTATGTCATACATAACGGGTCTATATTAGAACATTGAAGTTTCAAAACTTCGAATGTTCTAATATCAACCCCTATTCAGCGAAAGCTGACAAAATCGAACATGCAGAACAGCAAATTTTTTCCTAGGGAAAACATTTGCTGTTCCAAAACATATACACACAACACAAACACACCAAACAAACAGCAAGCCACACACATATACACCTAAAATCTTACATCTAACCCTACACTAAACTGTACATACACCACTAACTATCTACTTACCTTAACCCAAACCCTAACCCTAAGGTCTGTCACTAATGCACACTCACCTCACCCGCGCCCTAACCCTAACTCACCTACCCTGCCCTAACCCTCACGTCCACACAATCGCACACTTACCTGGCCCGCGCCCTAGCCCTAACTCACGTAACCTGCCCTAACCCTCATGTCGACACAATCGCACATGTACCTCACCCACGCCCTAACCCTAACTCATCTAACCCGCCCTAACCCTCAAGCCCACATAATCGCACACATACTTAACCCGTGCCCTAACCCTAACTCACCCAATCCGCGTCCAATCGCACACTTACCTGAACCCAACCTGTAACTTTCCACCACAGCGCTGAAAATAGTGAAGTGACAGAAACGGATGACCAAATTCTTTCCCTAGGAAAAAATTTGGTTTTCTGTAGCTTCGCTATTTTCAGCATTCGCTGAATGGGGGGTCGATATTAGAACATTCGAATTTGTGAAACTTTGATGTTCTAATATAGACCCATACATAACTACTTCTGTTATCTTCAGCATGAATTTCAGTAAAAAAAAAACTTGCCAAATAACATACCTACTTTTTCTGGAAAATTGAAATCTACAGTAAACTCTCAGTTAACTGGCACCCATAGGGATTGGTAGATGCTGGATAACTGTAGTTTCTAGTTGCTTGAGAGTTACTATTGAAAATAGGCCTAATACTGTACCCTGTACTATTTGTTTGATTTGACTTATTCTCAGGTTGGGGAGAGAGGGAATTTATTCCTATCTTCCTTTTTAAAACTTTAAAACTCTAAAAACGTAAGGTATGTTTTTATGGGGGGAAAACAGAAAGTGCAACACATAAAAATTGTACTCTATGTCTTCGATTTTTTTGCCAGTAGCTTGAGAGTGCCAGTTGCTTGAGTTCTGTTTAACTGAGAGTTTACTGTATACACCTCACCAGACAAGCACTGAAAGCACAATCACTAAGATTTTTTTTTTCACAGATTGTAAGAATGACATTTGGCATCAGCAAAATGACATTTATAGCAGAAGAAACTGAAGAACCAAGAAAATAACCTGGAAGTGGAGTGATATAAAAGAACTTGAAGAAGAGATTTTATAAATATCTAGGAATAGATGAAGGGTCAGCAATACAATATGAACAAATGAGAATAAAGCTCAGTAAGGAACATTCAGAAGACTAAAACTAATATTAAAACTGTATTGACACTAGGAATAAAGTTTTGGCTATAAATCAGCTTGCTTTTCTTGTTCTAAGTTACAACTTTGACCTAATTGGTCAGAAAAAGAGCTGGATCAGCTGGACAGCAAAGCAAGAAAACTGCTTCATGCTTACCCAAAGATATATATATAGAAAAATCATTGCCTGACAAAGAGAAGCCATTAAGTAAACATACTATTGTTATGTAAGTAAACTTACTATAACACTATATGTTCAAATGATCATTGCTGCAGCAGATTAAGCTATACGTGTTACATCTGGGTCTATATCACAACATCAAAAGGAACAAATCTCAAATGGCTGAAATATCAAAATTGCCATTCATCGAAATTGCTTTTGTGGGGGGGGCTGTGTCTCCCACACCCCCCACTAATTATATATACCAACTCCAAGATCACACTACAGTAAGGAAAGGGCAAAATTCCTTATCTTCACTGTACTGCAATCTCACAAAAAACAAATTGATGAACGGCAATTTCGATATTTCAGCCATTTGAGATTTGTTCTTTTCGCTGTTGTGATATAGACCCATTACATCTTGACAAGGATATAATAGGTTCATAAGTTCATAGTTGTTTACTAGGCTAACAACCACAAAGGCCTTTTTAAGCCTAGCTATGAATCCCATATCTCTGACGAGTTCTGATTCCCTTAATAAGTGTAAGCATGGGTCTGGGAGATGAACCATTTACAGGTTACCTGTTTGCATCAGAGACATAGGTGCCAAACCAGGGATGAATTTCTGGTTTCCCATCCAGTTGTCCAAGTTGCACTTGAATTGGGTTAGGGAGGAACTCTGCTTCATATGGATGAGGAGCCTGTTCCATAGACGGGCTACTTTCTGGGACACATACCTGTCTCTCCAGCAGGTCCTATTTGTATCACAGGTAAGGTTTAAGACTTTAGAACAGGTAATTCTGGTGCTGTTTGTTTTGTGGATATGCAGGAGGCCCATCAGAGTGGGGTCTGACAATACCCTGTCTGCCAGGCATAGATCTCCCCTCAAAAGCCCATAGGAGACAATACAGGGATAGGGCCTCGAGGCAGTCTGCATAAGATATATTACTTATGCCCTGTATTCATTTAGTGAGTAACCTTTGTGGATGTTCCAGTTGTTGGATATGCCTGTTTAGGTACATACCAAAGGGGGCATTGTACTCAATAGGTCTGATGAATGCCGAATAAAGTGGGACAATGACTTCCTTGGACTTAGATGCCATACCTTTGTTTATACGTTGCGCAGCATAGAATGATTTCCTCACCACTAACAGCTGGCCAATTTCCAAAGCTTTCAGGGCACATTCCACATGACCAAACCAATAGTTAGCTTGAGCTGAGCTGACTAGGAGGGAAGTTTGGGCACTGAGCCCTTTAGAGCTTTCATACCAACAGAGAGAGAGGGGGGGTAGGCTAAAGCCCTGAAAGTGCTAAGCAAAGAGTACAACACTAAATGCCAAAATAAGAGGGAAGTAGTGAGTGACAGAGTTGCTACTGCAGCAGTAATCATTTGAACGTCCACTGTTATGGTAAGTTTATATGCACAGCTATTCTATGTTCATCATTAGGATCACTGCTGCAATAAATTCGGCTATATGTGTAGATTACCATAGCTAAGCATTAATGGGAGGAGGAAGGATGAGAGTCCAGGAAACGCTGGAGAATGGTCCTAGCAAAGCCTGTGCTAGACCTGGAGAAGAAATCTACTTTATTGTGCTTTGTACAAGTGTGTACAAAGGACAATGTTGCTGCTTCTAGAATACTTCTAGAATCTAACTCTTTCCAAAAAGCCACAGATGAAACCAATGCCTGGTAGAATGGGCTTTGTCTCTCCCTGGAATAGTTTTTTTGTGTTAGGTGCAAGGAAATAATAATTAATGTGTTTTGAATGTAGATCTTACTATGTTGGGAGAACTAAGAGAGAATTATGCAGAAGAATTTATGAACACAACTATGCAATTACACATGCAGATACAAAAAATGCCATGAGTAAACATTATGCGGAGAAAAAATGTAAAATAAATTTCAAATGCATAGTTCTTGACTGTTTAAAGTCTAATGTACATATTGCCAATGTTGAAGAAGAATTGGGGTGGTTGGAGTATTGTTGGCAAGTCAAATTAACTGCTTGTTTTCCTCCGGGATTAAATAATAGGGAAGAGTTTATAATGTATTTAAAGAGGAAGGGGCTGAAGCATTGATTTTATATGATTTAGTTTATATATTTCATATATGAATTTTATATGCATTTTTATATGTTTCATGAATGATTATTTATTTAGGATAGTTGATATATATTGTGAAGCTTATATTTATACTATGAAGTATTGTTAAATGTTGGTTAAGTAATGTAATACTGTGTTTTTAAAACATAATACACAATTGATTTTTCAAGTAGGTAATTACCTATTAATTATATAAGTTGTGTGTTTTTAAGACAAAGCCTTAGTCTGAAGAAGTCTCCGGTTAAGGAGACAAAAGTGCTTACTACTGGCTTTGAATTTACTACTGGCTTTGAATTTGGAATAAAGTGTTTTCTTCAGCCTGACACAGCTTTATTTTTTTTGGGTTTGTTCTACAAGTTATTAGCTTGCTGCTATTTTGAGGAAAGGCAAAAGTGTGAGACAACCGTTTTGACATAGTCTGTCTTGACACAGGTGTCCTTTCATCTATTCTTCCCATGAAATAAACAACTGATCAGATGATCTGAAAGATTTTGGTCTGGCAAGATATTACCTGAGTTGTTTGTGGGTATCCAAGGTATGGAGTATCCTTTCTCTCTCATTTTTAGATTCTAGAAAGAAGATAGGAGAACAGATAGCTTGGCTTAAGGTAAACTTGGGTGCTACTTTAGGCATAAATGAAGGATTAGTTCTTTTTTTTTCAAAACAGGTTTATTGTTTTAACATATAAGAGAAATATCATAACAATTTTATACAAGTAATTAAAAATAGGTATTATAATATTCAACAAAACAACTAAAGTATTTACAAAGACATCCACTACAATCAGATCAATTAATTAAACTAAAATACCGTGCTATTGAAATTAGAATTTTTTTAACAAATTTTGTAAATTATCCCATACAATATAATATGATGTTTTTCTAGTTGTTCTCATTCTAATTGTGCTTATTTCCATATGGCACATTATATTCATAACATTTTTAAATTCATTGAACGAAGGAGGTGTATCTGAAATCCAATTTCTAGTTATTATTTTCCTGGCCACTGCTAGGATAGACCATAACAAGGGAAGCTTAATCTTTTTAACACATTGAGGTACAGGTGTGTTGAATAATATAAGAGACTTAGAAATAATGAAATTATCTGTAAAAGAGCCTGCAAAAATTCATTAATTGACTTCCAGTATTCTTTCAACTTCATACAGTCATAAAACATATGAGCCCAGTCAGCATTAATTTCTACATTACATCTCTTACATAGATTATCTTTATTATTTATTTTATTCATCATCAAAGGTGTATAAAAAGATCTATGTAAAAATTTCCATGTATAAAGTCTCCAGACAATGGAAGATGTAGTTCTATAAGCAGATTCCAATATATATTGTTTATCTTGTTGAGTTGGTGGGTCCCCATTAATAGAGATGAAATAATTCCAGTATGAATCTACACTGTAAAAAGTTTCTTGTCTGATAATTTTATGTATATATGAAAGTTTACCTTTATCAGAAACTTTATGCTGTAAATTTAATATCAAGTAATCAATCAGTTTTGGAATAGATTCTTTAACTGTTATAGACATTAGATCTATTCTATCAATGAGATGTTGTCTAAAGATCTGAACCTCTAACCAGCAAGTTTCTCTTAGATCAAATTCTTGTTTTAAGAAATCTAGATTTTTAACTTTATTATCAGATATCAGCTGATACCAGTACTTTAGATCATTATCTATAGCTAAATGAGCTCCTTCAGAAGTAGATGACATAAGCATACCCTGAGTATACATTATAGGAATACAATAAAATTCCATTCCCTATACTTAGGGTGCATGAATATAAAGTTACGATAACTAATAATAATATTTAATGGGTAACAAACCATATGTTTAGGTGTAATAGGTGAAGTACAAAATTCCTTTAGCAACCACAACATGGAGTTATTTACAATCATATTTTTATGTGTTAAGGAGATTTTCATGAAGTGCATACTAATTAGCTCCCAATAATCTTTCCATTTTGCGATATATGACTGATCTATTAATAAAGTAATAACTTTTATAATAGAAGAGATAATATATAAATTAAAGTCTGGAAAAGAAATACCCCGTGAGACCAGCTATTAGTATGTTTCTTTAATGCAATCCTAGGTCTATTAGGTGCCCATAAGAAATTTAACATTAGTGTATTCAGTTTCTTGATAATTATTTTTGTAGGTGAAAGTATTATTGATTGTATTAAGTATAAAATCTTGGGGAATATTATCATTTTAATAATTGTAAGTCTCTCCTCCATAGTAAAAACATATTATTCCAGGTATTAAAAGATTTTGTATATTAAGAAAACAGGTATTATAGTTATTATATATAATAGATTTAATATCTTTAGATAGTATTATACCTAAATAAGTTATCTGACCTGAATTGGGTACATATTTAGTAAAATCACTAATGAGAATATTTTTTCGTGTATATATAGGTAGTATTTTAGTTTTTTCGTCATTGAATATTAAACCAGAAATACTTTTAAAATTCATCATTTTATCAAATAAAGACTGCATAGAAGAATTAGATCCTGCTGATGTAATTAGAACATCATCTGCAAACAGTTGAATTTTTGATGTTGTATTTTCGTCTATTTCAAAACCCTCTATGTCAGTACTGTTTCTAATCAAATTAGCCCAAGGCTCCATTACTAAAGTGAATAATAGTGGAGAAAGTGGACAGCCTTGCTTTGTACCTTTAAGAATGGGTATTTTTTGTGAAACATATGTTCCTACCTTAATATAAGCCAGCGTTCCTTTGTATAAATGCTCAATTAAATTTACAAATGCATCAGAGAAGTTTGTGCATTTCAGTAAGGTAAACAGATAGTCCCAACTTACTGAATCAAATGCTGAACCTATATCAAGACTAATAAGTGTTAAATCTTTCTTTTCCTATTTGCAAAATCAATTAATGTTAAAGTTCTTCTTATATTATCAAAAGTATTTCTATTTACAATGAAGCCCGTCTGATCTATATCTATAATGCCGGGGATGATTGTCTTCAATCTATCAGCAAAAATATTCATAAACATTTTATAATCAACATTAAGTAATGAGATGGGTCGATATGAAGAACATCTAGTTGGATCTTTATTAGGTTTTAAAATTGGTGAAATAAATGTATATTGCCAAGATGGGGGGGTTATTAACTCAGTTTGGGCCAAAATAAAAACCTTATGTATTAATGAATATGTAGTTTTAGAAAGGATTTTATATATCTCTGGTATAATACCATAATTACCCGGTGCTTTGTTTGATTTAAGCTTATTTATTTGTGTAATAACTTCTGTATATGAAATACTCTTGTCCAATAGTTTAATCTGTTGTTTATTAAGCTTTCTATTCATGTTTGTGGTTATAAACTCCTTTATTTTATCTTTAGGTTCCATGTTAATGTTGTTATGGTTAATCTTGTGAAAGTGATTTCTAAATTCATCCAGTATTTCTGGTATACTAGAAACATTCTTCTTTTTCATTAGAGAAAAGATTTCTTTGATATGGTTTTGTTTATTCAATCTTTTTGTTTTATTTTTAAGTCTATGCAAGTATTTGGGGCTTATTGAATAAGACAAAAACTTGTATTTCTCTAAAGTTATTTTAACTTTATGAGTTAAAATTTATTTGTATTTCTCATTTAGTTTGTTTATTTCTTCAATAACTTTCTTGTCCATAATATTTTGTTTATTATTATGTTTATAAGAGTCTAATTTACTTTGAATATCTAACAATTCCTTATCCCAAGATTTCCTTTTATTATTATACCATCTGATACTTTGTCCATATAGATATGATTTTAAGGCATCCCAAACACAGACAATGGAGAGTTCAGGAGTATTATTTATGTCTAGAAAATGTTGTACTTCTGAAAGTATATATTCTTTATAGTCTTTTAGCTGAGTTAAGTATGCTGGTATCCTTTTGATCTGAACATTATGAGTATTTTTTATCATGAATTCAAAAACAATTGAGTTATGATCAGATATAGGACATGAAATGATTTTGGAATTAATTAAATCTGTTACCATCTGGTTAGAAATAAAGACCCTATCTATTTTTGAATAAGTTTTGTATCTGTTAGAAAAAAGGTGTATGGTAATGATTTTGAATCTATCTGATTATTAATATCATTCAAATGATAAGAATTAGCAAAATCATTTAAATGTTTTGCATTAGATGTAATTCTTCTTTTCCTTATAGTGGTAGTATCACTTTCATGTAGTATACAATTAAAATCACCAGCTAAAATAATATCCCCTATAGAGAATGATATGATCTTATCAATATGATGTTTCACTGTATTAATACCAATTCCGGGTATTCAATATACATTCATTAAAGTGTAAGTCTTTCCATTAATTTGTATTGTAACCATACAAAACATTCCTTTGTCATCCTGAAAAGACTTAATGGTTTTAGGAATGGGCATACTTTTATTCCATAAAATAGCCACTCCTCTTTTTTTCTGAGTGTGCTCTAAACTAACCAATACTGTATACTTATTAGTGGCTAGTTTATCAATATCTTTTTTCAAGAGATGGGTTTCTTGCAGGAAGACTAGATTGGCCTTGTCTAAATTAATGTATCTTATTAGGCTTGCCCTTTTACACGGATTATTCAATCCATTAATGTTTAAAGAAATTCCTTTTAAAGATGTCATTTGGCATTTTTAAAACTCAAGAATCTTATGATCGAAATAACAAATAACAAGATAAATAATGTTACATCTCCTCTTTTAGGTGTACCTTTAAATATAGCTGTATTTATTAAATCTCGTATGGGATTTTGTATAGGATTCAATTTTGTTTGTAGTGACAATGAGTGTACAAAATATATTGTGGATGTCAAAACTATATACATATAACAATGAACAAGTGAAAATAATGTAAGGATTAAACCTTGCATCCAGCCTGGAGTTGAAAACTCCAACTTAGAGTAGTATTTACTACTCAAGTTAACCCCTACCCTAAGCAGCAGTACCTCAGCTACCACCTTATCAATTTAATACTAGTTATATTTAACTGAGGTTAACAGTTTTCAATTCAATTATCTATCAAGACAAAACTACACATTTGGTAAAACAGCATCATATAAACTAAAATAAACTTTTTTTTTTAAACTGTTCATACTACTATATAGATCTATGTAATATATAACACTTGTATTCAAATAGCATTCAAGCAATCTTGATGTTAGAAATCAAGAGGAGAGAAAATTAGGTTCTAACATTCATTTAAATCAAAAACTTTGGCTAATATGATTCAAACATTACATATATTAAGATGCATCTATTTTCTGCCATGTGAATACTATTAACAGCTTCCAAAAAAAAAAAAAAATCTTGAATTGTTTGTATATGAGCATTTACTTAAACTCATTATTGTCAATAGAGTAAAATATTGTATTCATACAAATTATTATAAATCATATTGCATAGTTATGCAAATTCTCAGAAACACTTGCATTATTAAAAAAAAAAAGCCATCACACACATACACACAGACACACACACACATATACATACACACACACATACACACACACACACACACACACACACACACACACACACACACACACACACACACACACATATATATATATCTGATCTCACTGAGTTATGTCCTTGTTGAGCACTATCCTACTTGCTGTCCCTAGAATAAATCTGTCTGCTTTATAGAAAATAATGCACAGCAAACACATTTTAGTAACCAGATTTTACAATCATGCTAACCTACTGCTTTAAAATATATCACATGACATTTCTTCAAGAATAGAATTATAAAATTGTTTATGCTTGTCAATCAGATGAATTAAATGAATTATAATAAAGTATATGTTTGGAACAGAAGTTTTTAACACAGATTATTATGCTGCTGTTAAGTAGATTTTCAAAAACATTTAAATAAATGTTTCATTTTCTATGCCTTCTAAAATAAGACATTTACTTACTACAAGAAACTACATCATTTAAACTCATTATAACTGACATTTTATGAATAGAGTATTTTTCCTGAATCTGTGGTGTGTCAGTATGATAACTAGGTCAGAGGTTATACTAACTGCTTTCAGTTTCTCTGTGAGAATTCTGTGAGTTGAAGCTTTTGAAGTAGTTCATGGACACTGTGCATGAGACAGCCCACATCCCAGATTGTCTCCCTTAACATTTTGGCGGGAAACTTATTAAAACTTGTGGCAAACATTCATTTTGTCAATAGAGTAAAATATTGGATTCATAGAAATTATTATAAATCATATTGGATAGTTATGCAGATTCTCAGAAACACTTGCATTATTATATAAAAAAAAAAAGCCATCACACTCACACGCACACATACACATACATACACACACACACACACACACACACACACACACACACACACACACACACACACACACACACACACATATATATATATCTGATCTCACTGAGTTGTGTCTTTGTTGAGCACTATCCTACTTGCTGTCCCTAGAATAAATCTGTCTGCTTTATACAAAATAATGCACAGCAAACACATTTTAGTAACCAGATTTTACAATCATGCTAACCTACTGCTTTAAAATACATCACATGACATTTCTTCTAGAATAGAGTTATAAGATTATTTATGCTTGTCAATCAGATGAATTAAATGAGTTATAGTAAAGTATATGTTTGGAACACAAATTTTTAACACAGATTATTATGCTGCTGTTAAGTAGATTTTCAAAAACATTTAAATAAATGTTTCATTTTCTATGCCTTCTAAAATAAGACATTTACTTACTACAAGAAACTACATCATTTAGAGTCATTATAACTGGCATATTTTATGAATAGAGTATTTTTCCTGAATCTGTGGTGTGTCAGTGTGATAACTATGTCAAAGGTTATACTAACTGCTTTCAGTTTCTCTGTGAGAATTCTGTGAGTTGAAGCTTTTGAAGTAGTTCATGGACACTGTGCATGAGACAGCCCACATCTCAGATTGTCTATCTTAACATTTTGGCGGGAAACTTATTAAAAACTAGTGACAAACATTCATTTAGTAGTGTAAATGCATGTAAACATGACAAAACCTTCATAATGTATTCCACAGACTATTACAGCCTCTTACTTCTTTTCAGAAAGAGAAACAAATTGAATCACAGCTTGCCATTAAATCTTCAGATATTTTGACTGGTTATGAAACAAAACATTATAACTGACATATTTTATGAATAGAGTATTTTCCTGAATCTGTGGTGTGTCAGTGTGATAACTATGTCAAAGGTTATACTAACTGCTTTCAGTTTCTCTGTGAGAATTCTGTGAGCTGAAGCTTCTGAAGTAACTCATGAACACTGTGCATGAGACAGCCCACATCTCAGATTGTCTCTCTTAACATTTTGGTGGGAAACTTATTAAAAACTAGTGACAAACATTTATTTAGCAGTGTAAATGCATCTAAACATGACAAAATCTTCACAATGTATTCCACAGATTATTACAGCCTCTATGTAAGTGAAATTAAGCCCAAAATTACCAACAAGCAATAAAACTCAACATTCTTCTCCCAACTCAATTTTCATACAAATCCTATTATTCACTGTGCCCACACAATCAAAAGCATTTCTATATATTAATAAAGAAAAGAAAAAGAGAGTAGAAAATAAAAGGGAGTGAGGCAGAAATAAAAAATGTAAGAGAAAGCTGTAAGAAGTATATACAATGGAATGTTACTTACTGTTTATATTAATAGAGTTAAAAATAAAACATATTATTTACTCTTATTTAGTTCTGATTATTATTAGTTAAAGCATAACAGATTATTTACAAACAGGCATAAGCAGTATAATCAAGAAAGTATAATTAGAAATAGCATTTGAAGAACTTATAAAAACTTTTACAAGGAATAAATATGTTATTATTCTATTAATGATATTTTCATTACTGTTCTCTCCTGCCCTCCCCACCCTTTACCCACTACATAATCTAAATAGAATGTCATTATTTAAACAAAGAAATTAATAAAAGGAGAAGGAAAAAAGGTAAAGATAAAAAAATGTATCAAATTACTAACCTTACTTCTTTTCAGAAAGAGAAACAAATTGAATCACAGCTTGCCATTAAATCTTCAGGTATTTTGACTGGTTATGAAACAAAACATTTCTTTGCACATAGAGAATAACTTTGATTAAATCTTTTCCAAAATATTTGTGGCTTTCTGGAAATGCAGGAACTATATTCAAAAAGATTAATAATTAACTAAAATGATGAGAGAGAAAAAAAACATATAACAAATCATTTGTTTTTTAGTCTCTTCTTCTTCTCTGAAGTCTTCCATGAAGCTTCAGTTGCCAATCTCTTTAATGAAGAACTAGCCCATTCCATTTCTTCTATTTTATCCAAAATCCTTTTTTCTTTGACAAACAGTAAAGCAGAGTCTAAATCATCGAAAACCTTAGGACCATCAGGAAGGAAGATTTTAAGCTTGGCAGGAAACAGAAGGTATGTTTTAAACTGTGCTTTTTTAAGCTCCCTTATTAGTGGCATGTTATATGGGTTGGAGACAGTGGCATTGACAAAAAGGCAGGAGTCAGAGCTGGATGTGGCAGAGTTAAAGATGTTAAGATTTGCAATCGGTGTGACTAGGATGGATAGGATTAGGAATCGGTATATTAGAGGGTCAGCTCATGTTGGACAGTTTGGAGACAAAGCAAGAGAGACGAGATTGCGTTGGTTTGGACATGTGCTGAGGAGGGATGATGGGTATATTGGGAAAAAGATGCTAAGGATGGAGCTGCCAGGTAAGAGGAATAGAGGAAGGCCTAAGATAAGGTTTATGGACGTGGTTAGAGAGGACATGCAGGCGGTTGGTGTGACAGAGCAAGATGCAGAGGATAGGAAGAAATGGAAAGAGATGATCCGCTGTGGCGACCCCTAACGGGAAAAGCCGAAAGAGAATGATGATGATTAGTGGCAGAAAAACTTTTCTTTTAGCTATTACCATGATAGAATAGTCATTGTCAAAACGCACAGTTGTCTCATTAATCTTAACAGGAGCTTTAGCCCAAGCAGATTTAAGAACCATCTCTTTATCAAAAGATGATAGAAATCTAACTATAACTGATCTATGATATTTTTTGTTAGAGTTAGTATTAGCTATAGATCTATGTGCTCTTTCGATACCAAAAGAGAATGCTTCTGGTAAGTCTAAAGTTTTAGGGAGCCAAGTTGTTAAAAAAGAAGTAATATTGTTACCTTCAATATTTTCTGGCAGTCCAAAAATCCTAATGTTATTGCGCCTAGATCTATTTTCCAGGTCATCCAGCTTTGTTTGTAAATGTGTATTTTGTTTCAGCAGAAACTCAATGTTGATTTCCTCTTCTTGGATTCTATTTTCCATGTCATTCACAGCTTCTTCTATGCCTGTCATCTGGATCTTCTGTTGTTGCAGGTCTGTATGTAACAGGTCTATTTGTTTTGTAGTTTTTCTATGAAGGTGTCTATTTTAGTATCCATTTTATCCATTTTATCAGTAAGTTGCTGGATTATAATTATCAGAGACTGAAGTTCCTTCTTGATGCTGGAGTCTTGAGAATTTGTCTTACTGGAACTCATTTCAGACTGATAAACTGACAGGAAAATTTCCACAGTGATTTCTGACAGGAATATTGTTAAGATTTCCTTTCTTTTTTAGATATAGTTCAAGAACTATATAAAACAAACGTATTTAGAAAGAAAATTACTTCAAAAATTAATTTTTTAAGTAATTAATTCCTGTCAGTGTAATGAAATTGGTGGAGCTGAAGAAATCTGCTGCTATCCTGTGTTCATCCTTGGCCACGCCCCCGAAGGATTAGTTCTTAAAGATACCCTTTCTTTATGGAAAATGAGATCAGATTGAAACATGAGAGCGTACAACTCAGATATTCTTCTTGCAGCGGTCAGAGCAATTAGAAATACTCTTTTTCATGTCAAGATCCCTGAGTTAGACTAATGAATTGGTTCAAATGGAGGCGGAGAGTTTTTCTGGTACAAAATTAAGATCCCAAGGCAGACTGAGCTGTATTCTAGTAGGCTTCCTATGCAACACTGCTTTCAAAAACATTTGGACATGAGATTGCATTGAATGAGGGGAATCCATGAACAGACATTGACTGGCTACTACAGCAGTAATCATTTGAGGATAGTAACTCACACAGATATCACAGAACCAGAGAAAAACTAGCCTTGAATGTTTGCTGGTTCTTCTCTTGGCACCAGCTAGAAAACCTTTTTCATTTACTAATACATGATTTTCTGGTGGCAGACATTCTTTCCCTCCATTAATAATCGCTGCACATCTTCAGAAAATGGTACCTAAAATGTATTAAAATGATGCCATCCAGGCAGTCAGTTGCAGTTGTCTGGGGTTGGGATCTATCAATCACCCATGGTCTTGTATGAGTAAATTCAGTCTGTGAGTGAGCTCGTGGCAATTCCACCTAGCCATTTCCAAAAGAAGGGTTGAGCCATTGTTGCCTTGGCCAGAATGGGTCACCACAATGATCTTTGGGGATTCCTTTTGAATATTCGGAATGACCCTGAATATTAGTGAAAAGGGTAAAATAGCATACATGAACATTCCTGTACAAGGAAAAGAAAATGCTTCTGCCTTCCAGGCCTTCTTGCATGGATTCTTGGATCAGAATTTTGCCAACTGATCATTGTGAGCAGAGGCAAGTAGATCTATTTTTCATGTTCTCTACAGTCGTATCAATTATTGGAAGACCCCCAATTCAGTTTCCATTTATGAGGGTTTGTCCTGCTCCTGCTCAGCTTGTCTGCCACACAGTTTTGCTCTGATTGTATGCAAAATACCTATAAAGTATAACTGTATTGAAAAGCTATACTCCAGGCTATCATAGTCTAAAGAAAGTGTAAGATGTTGTTCCCCATTGCACGTTTATGTACCACATCACTGTGGTATTGTCTGTAAATACTTGTAGAGGTTCTTGGGACCAAAATTGGTTGAGAGAGTTGATAACATTTATTAGAGATAACATTGTTTTTATGTTTGTGTTTTGGTCTGTCTGTTTTGTTTGATGGATCCTGTGCTTTTATTCCCATAGGCACTGCTCCTGAAGCAAAGTCTGAGGTGTTTGTTGCGACTGACTGTGCTGGATTAGGAAAAGAGAATTAGAGACCTGGATTTTTAAGAAACTTGGTGTCTCCACCATGAAATCTCCTATTTCACAAAGCCCAAAACTCGAACCTGAAATGGTGCTGTAACAATAAACATTTCAGGTACGATGGAATCTTTCTTATGTGGAGTCTTGTGAGGGGTATCATGAGTATCCAAGGTGCGATAAGACCCATAAACCCCTGCTGAGACAGTAGTCAGAGTAGAGAAACTCAGGGATAAATTGAAATGCAGCTCTCTTTTTTTCCTATGGAATAGGAGACACCCCAGGAAAGCAGTTCTGTAAGAAGAAGTCAGACAAGGCTGTAAGTTCTCTTAGAATTCCAGCCTGTATAGTAGATCTCTTAACCAAGTGAGATATTCCTGACACTTTGAAAAAGACTCTGCAAAAATAAGCAAGTCAACTAAATAAGGAAAATGTGAATATCTTTTAGTCCACAGCAGGATATCACAGGTGATAGACACTTTGTAAATACCCCTAAAGAAGTAGATAAGAATTGGTCTCAATAATTTTCTTTCTTTGACACCAGAGACATCCTGGATTAATACTGTTCCCCTAGTTGAGGAGGAGGGGCAACTTCTATCATCCCCTAAAACAGCATATTCTGAATAACAGGTGAGAAAGGAAGAGCCTGGGCTGTTGGGGGAGGAATAATCCCCTGAAAGGGTGAAAGAGACTCTTACTGCCATGTGTAACAATGACAGATTCCTCGCAGAACCCATTTGTCTGAAACTATCTGTTGCCAGTGACAGAAATAAAGATTCAGACTTTATGGAAGGATTAAGGACTCTCAGGGTGGGCGTGCTGGAGTCTTTCATATACTTATTCAAAAGTATTAGACTCACCTTGGCTCCAGGGGAGTCTTGCTTTCCTATTGGAACCTCTCTGCCATTGCTTTTTAAACTTTTGCTTACCATCAGCTTGCTGGATGTGTTTACCTTGCTTTTAAAGAAAGTTGTAGAGGGGACACTGAAGTCCTTGGCAAATGTGGAGATGAAGGGTTAAAAATCTAAGAGATCTCATGGATCGCACTTTTTAATAACCTCTGCAACAGAAATCCAAAAACTAGTTCTCTGTCCACTTTGAGAGGTTTTGAGAATACAGCCTGACAAACATCCTCAAAACAGTTCCACTGGCATCAGAATCATATATACAATTCAAACACTGGGCAGTCACCTAAGACACAAAAGATACCACATTACACAAAGCAAATTTCTCCTCATAAGAGGAAACAGATGTCAAAATATTCCTCATATTCTCACAAGAGACAAACATAAATTTTAAGATATGACCTTGACAGATGAGATTTTAAAAACAAATATTGCAGAAGAATATACTTTTTCCCAAACTTATCAAAAGTCTTCTCATCCTTGTCATAAGGATAGGGCTTAGTATTAACCAAGTGTTGAGCAGCAGGTAGACTCATTAAAGCAGTAGCTGCTGGATCTGATCTAAGGTGAGTGTATGAAAACTTAAAAGAGTGAGGCACTTTATATAGTCTATCTAATTTTGAGGGGCAGACTTTGTCTGTCAGGGAAGTTGCAAGCTGTGACCAAAGCATCATCCAAAGCAGACAGAACAGGAGGAATGGGGTAGATTCTGGAAATTCCATTTGTAACAAACCATAATATTTACTGAGTGATGAAGACACATCACTATCTTACCAATGAAACAATTGATTCATTCTGGAAATAGTTTCAGACAAAAAAATCCTTTAAATGTATTGACCAAAGGCACACCCTCCACAGAAACTGAATCACAAGTCTGTGGAGACAACATATAATATGTGCTTTCACAGCATTTTGTTGTTCAAACTTGTGAATCTCTTCAGAAAATAAAGAATCCTTTTCTCTTTTTCCAGAAACAACCATACAAGATGGGTTAAGGTCTTGAACTAAACCTTAAGCTAAGCCCAGTAAATTACTTCTGTTAAGAATAACTGAGACAGGAGAAGACGTGTACTAAAGTTTTATTTCTGTCTGACAGAAATTTCTGCAGAAAGAAACAAACACTCTCAACAAAAGCATCTCTAGCCAGGGCACAGCTTTCTGGACAGGCAAAGTGGCATTTCTTGTTCCTTTTCCAAGGACCGACAAGAGTGGCTCTCCTTGCTCACCAAAGGCACTCCAACACTTGCAGAGGACATGTCTAACCCCCAGTGCCTGGTGGCTGTAGAGACTACACCAGGTTGACTCAAGGAAAAAATGTGAGTAGTCCTATGAACCAGTTTTGGCAACTAACCTGTGCCTGTGGCAGTTTGCAGTGTAATGTGGTGGCAAAGGCTGTCTGACACATATTTTTTTATTTCTGTGTCTGAAATAGGCAAAAACTGAACAGCAAGTAAGGTGTACCATAGTTAAGACAAAAAAGGTACTTGATTCCTTGGGAAGCTTGGCAGCAATAGTTGGTAAAATGGGTAAGTTGTAAAACAGTAACTTTTCCCCATTAAAGCACAGTAAAAAGCATCTGAAACACTTACCCACTCCCTAAAGGTAAAATAATGAAACTTTGACCACAAAAAGAATAGTTTAAAGTTGGTTTTAATTGCTTTTTATCACAAAGGGAAAAAAGTAACACTGTTTTAAAGAGATCAAAAGACAAATGACAGTCATTTAAAACACTTTGCCTTGCTTAATTAATTTTCATAGAAAAAGTAGGCTTTATTTCATAAAATGTCAAGTAAAAGTCCCCCCCCCCCCCAAAGAGGAACATATCTACCCAGCAGTGGAACACCGTTAGTTGACTATCGATCTTTAAAAGCTTGCAGAGGAGCTCTCTCTTCGGCAGGATGGAAGCACGGAACCAACTGAGCCAATACCACCACGGCTGAACAAGCTATGTAAATCCATCAGAATAAAACAGCAGACTGAAAACGTATATAGCACTGTGAAGAACTTTAGTAACACTTTGATAAAAATTACAGGGTAAGCGCTTTCACAATCCCAATGACAGCTTCATCAGACATCTTCTACACAAAAAGCACTTGCTTGAATACACATATTTAAATAGGCAATCTTTCAACAATCCAATTATCATCCTATTATACTAACAAGACTTAAAAGTATAACAAAATAATTTAATAAAACATTTTATGAAATCTAAAAACCTTAAAAACATTTATATAGATCAGTGTTTCAGACGCCTGTCTTTAAGGAAGGGTTTAAGTGAAACTGCTTCATTAATGCCAGGTTAAGTATATGCATTCAACCTAAAGATCCACCTTTGTTCTGCAACCTCAGTACGATTTCTAATGTCCCCTCCTCTTATTCCCTGCTTTAGAATCTCTAAAACAAAGAATTTGAAAGAGTGTAGGTCACCTTTATCTTCTATGTGTTTAAACAAAGCACTGGTTTCTTTATGATTTAAAATATTCCTACAATGCTCCTGTATATGTTCTTTAAACATGCGATTGGTTTTTCCTACATAATAAGCATTACATGATATACAGAACGCAAGATACACGATATTGCTGGTTCTACAGTCAGCATAATGTGTCACTTGTATCTTGAAGTATGGATCCGAGTGATTATATATATTGCAGGAATGCATGTTTGCAAGCTGTGCAATTCCTGCAACTGTTGGTGCCTATCCTCTGTGAAATCATATTCATTCTACTATTATTAGCTCTGTAACATAGTTGACGTTTAAGGTATCTCTTATTTTTAAAAGCAAACCTAGGCCTATCCTCCAATACACCATCAAGATCCCCAAATTTGTAGGCAACAATGTGGTGAAAGGCCAAATACTTAGACTGATGAGATGACATAATGAAGAGGTCCAATTACAGACAGCAGTGGATAAATTGGGAGATGGGTTTATGGAGAGGGGCTATCCTAGGAAAATGTTTGATAGATATGTTTTGGAACTTATCAGGGAGAGGAATTCTAGAGGTAGACCATAGATCATGGACACCAAGAGAACCACCGAGAGGATTCTAAACTTAGGTTTCCACTTACATACAGCAGTGATATTAGTATTTTTGTGAGGTTTTTAAACATAATTGGGGTATCTTACGGACCATAGGGGATCTTGATGGCGTATTGGAGGATAGGCCTAGGTTTGTTTTTAAAAATAAGAGATGCCTTAAACGTCAAATATGTTACAGAGCTAATAATAGTAGAATGAATATGATTTCACAGAGGATAGGCACCTATAGTTGCAGGAATTACACAGCTTGCAAACATGTGCATTCCTGCAATATATATACTCACTCGGATCCATACTTCAAGATACAAGTGACACATTTTGCTGACTGTAGAACCAGCAATATCATGTATTTTGCATTCTGTATATCATGTAATGCTTATTATGTAAGAAAAAACAATTGCATGTTTAAAGAACATATACAGGAGCGTTGTAGGGATATTTTAAATCATAAAGAAACCAATGCTTTGTTTAGACACATAGAATATTAAGGTGACCTACACTCTTTCAAATTCTTTGTTTTAGAGATTCTAAAGCAGGGAATAAGAGGAGGGGACATTAGAAATCGTACTGAGGTTGCAGAATAAAGGTGTATCTTTAGGTTGAATGCATAGACTTCACCTGGCGTTAATGAAGCAGTTTCACTTAAAGCCTTCCTTAAAGCCAGGAGTCTGAAACAATGATCTTTATAAATGTTTCTAAGGTTTTTAGATTTCATAAAATGTTTTATTAAATTTTGTCATTATACTTTTAAATCTTGTTAGTATAATAGGATGTTAATTGGATTATTGAAAGATTGCCTATTTAAATATGTGTATTTAAGCAAGTGCTTTTTGTGTAGAAGATGTCTGATGTCATTGGGATCGTGAAAGCGCTTACCCTGTAATTTTTATCAAAGTGTTACTAAAGTTCTTCATAGTGTTATATACATTTTCAGTCTGCTGTTTTATTCTGCTGGATTTACATAGCTTGTTCAGCCGTGGTGGTATTGGCTCAGTTGCTCTTTTGTCGTACTGTTTTTCACTTGGAGCCATATCTTCATAGTTGTTGATGTTTTTCCCTTTGTTGAAAGCACTGAAAGCTTGGTGCTCAAGTTTTGGCTTGAGCTGACAAACAGTTTGGGTGCATGGAAGGTGCTCTGCAAGCTTTGGAAGCTGGCTGGCTGTTATATCCTTATCTGGATATAACCTATATAGCCTACACCACTGCAGCAGTGATTGTAATGATGATCATCATTGCATACCACTTGATCTGCACTTATAGTCATAGTTGACTTGATAGTGAGGCGCACTGATGTCCCACTCACTAGGCTGAATAAGGAGAAAGCAACAGTCAGCTGTCTGTCAGGTGCCAGGATTCGCCACATAATGAATGCACTCTGGTCCCTCAACAACAGGTACAAATATGACTCTGTCATTGTACATGTGGGTGTGAATGACCCGAGACGTACCTCTCAGGACTACATGAAAAGAGACATGGAGGAGCTCTTGGATTATATAGCCCAGGCGGGTATGACCCTAGCTCTGAGCAGCATCCTACCATCACCTGAAATGATACCACGGTACAAGCAGAAAATGTTTGATTTCAACAATTGGCTAAATTTCTGGTGTCATTCTAAGGGGATCCAGTATCTGTCTGCCTGGGATGATATGACTGAGAGACCTTGATGCTTTGCCAGAGATGGCCTGCATCTGTCACCCCTGGGCTTCTGGATACTGGCCAAGGCTCTTGCCACTTCTATAGTGCTTTTTTAGGTGGCATTCTAAAGACCAAATTACCACCATAATAACTACAAACAAATGCAATATGAGGGTCATGCTGCTTAATGCTAGAAGTCTAAATCTGAAAATGCACTCACTCGAAGCACTCCTTAAAATGGAGAACATCGACATTTGTGCTGTAGCAGAGACCTGGTTCGAAGCAGCAGAAAGCACTCCTGCACTACCAAGCTATAACTCATTCCACACCTTTCGGCCCCAGAACTTGGACTGAAGCTCCAAAGGCGGTGGTGTTTCCATATTCATAAAGGATGCACACACCTCCAGACTGGTAGCCCAACATAACACATCAGAGATACTTCAGGTGCAGCTAACATTGGGTAAGACAGCGATTCAGGTCATAGCCTGCTATAGGTCCCTAGCGATATCCCAAGACTCACACTGCACGTTCCTAAGCACCCTGGAGAATATTAAGGTCCAACCTAACACTCTCATACTGGGTGACTTCAACTACCCCTCCATTAACTAGGAAAACTACCAATACACTTGCCCAATGTTTCCTAGAATTCATTAATTCCAATGCCCTGGACCAGCTCGTTCTTTCCCCCACTAGAGGTAGGAACATCCTTGACCTGGTCATTACTAACATGGGCAACCATTGCTCTATACCAATATTCAGCTTCTCCCTGGTTAGATCCGACCGCAAACTAATCACCTTGGAAATCCACCCCCCCCCCCGCAAAGGTAACCACCATGAAAAACTTTTCCAAAGCTACCTTTGGGATCCTAAAAACAGAGGTGGCTAACTTCACGGCACCCATGCAAATGGAAAATAGATGCATGACTGCCAAATCATACACCAATGCACTGTACCAACACATACACAAATGCATGGATCTCGATATACCCAGTAGAACCAAAATACTCTCCTCCAAAAAAAGGAAGCCAATCTGATGGCCCCTACCATAAACAAACTCTACAACAGAAGGAGGAAACTGATGTGGAATAAGGTAAAGTCCCAAGATTGGAAAAACTCCCTTATCAGCCTCAACAAAAAGTTGAGATCCCTCATCAAATCCTTTAAAGCTAGCTATGAAAACAGAATTGCAGCAAATAGTAAAGACAACCACAAGGCCTTCTATAGTTATGTAAAGAAGCCCCATGGCAATACCCAGATTTGTTCTGAGCTACTGCACAATGGTACCTCCTAGCCAACAGATATTACCAATATACTGGCCAACAGATTCAGTGCCAACTTTACCCCCCCCAAGGACCAATCAAAATACCAGTAGATTGCTAGGCACCCAGTATTACTGCTGCACAGGTTAAAATAGAACTGTCCAAGGCCAAGAATACAGCTTCTGTGGGACCTGACAATATCCCTGCCTGTGTTCTACATTAACTACAGAGTGAACTGGCACCTCACCTGTGTGCCCTGTTCAAACATAGTCTCACCTCAGGTTTTGTCCCTACCGAATGGCACACTGCTACAGTCATCCCTCTCCACAAAGGAGGAGTGACTGCAGACCCTGGGAACTATCACCCCATTAGCCTGATGAGTCTGATATGCAAAGCTATGGAATGCATCATCATGGACTTAATAAACAAGGATATAGGGAATCTCCAAACTCTGGATCCCACAAAGTTTGGTTTTGTGAAGGGTAGGTTATGCCTGCTCAACCTGGTTGACTTCTTTGAGTTAGTCACCAGAGCTGTGGATGAAGACAAGGTGGTTCATACAGCCTACCTTGATCTGGCCAAGGCTTTTGATACCATTCCCCACTCTGGAATCATAGAAAAATTCAATAAGCTGGGTATCAACCCCTATATCACTAGGTGGGTTGCAAACTGGCTCACAGATAGAGCCCACAGTGTGAAAGTAGCAGACTCCAAGTCAGACTGCCGACCAGTCATGAGTGGAGTCCCACAGGGTTCGGTCCTGGGTCCTATCCTGTTTGGTATCTATTTCTCTGAAGTCCAGGCCAACACAAAGGGACTCTGGCTGACAAAATTTGCAGATGATTGCAAGTTGGGAGCTATTATTAACTCCCCAAGTGATGTTGACATCCTACAGAAATGCCTCACTTAGACCAATGACTGGTTTCAGAACCATAGGTTCATAGGTTCATACTAGGCTATCTGCCCTGGGGCAATTATAAGCCTAGCCCAATTCTGTATGGCTTATGCCACCCCTTGATTTGAGTATATTGTGCCATTTTTAAGGTTTAGTTTACTGTGCATCTGTTTAATAGTGACATGGGAGTAATCCCTGGGACAAACCTACGATCCCCCATCCACTTATCGAGATTCTTCTTGAAGAGATTCAGTGAGGTGCTCTGCCTCACATGAACTGGAATTCTATTCCAGAGCGAAGGGAGCCTCTGGGTTATGAACCTGTCCCTCCAGCAAGTTCTATTTATTTCTGTGCTGAGGTTCAAGTCCCTCGAGCGTGTGGCTCTAAGGGATTTAGATTTACTGAGGTGGAGCATGTCCATTAATTCTGGATTTGACATAGCTTTGTATGTCAGGCATAGACCGCCTCGAAGTAGGCGGTATGCAACTGAGTAGAGCTGGAGTTTTTTTAACCGAGCAGCATATGGCATCTGTTTGAGACCCTTGAACCTCCTGGTGAGATACTTTTGGGGTCTTTCTAATTGCTGCAGGTGTCGAGTAAGGTACATCCCAAAAGGGGCATGGTATTCTATGATGGGCCTGATGAGGGATGAATAAAGGGGCACGATTACCTCTCTTGATCTAGATGTGAAACCCTTCGTGATGAGGTGGGCTATGTAGAAGGTCTTTCTAACCACTTTGGCAATGTGGTTTTCAAAGGACAGATTGCTATCAACTTGGGTCCCCAGGTCCCTAATAACTTTCTCTGTACTTAATGGGTTTCCGCCTATGTGGTAATTTGTGGGCACATTGTTTTTGCCAAAGGGTATGACTATACATGTTTTGGCATTTAGCTTTAAACTATGGCATTGGCACCAGTTATCTGTCTCTGTCAGACCTTTTTGAAGGATGTTTGTGTCAGTTGGAGAGTTGATTATGGCACCCAGTTTGCAGTCGTCTGCGAACTTGATGAGCCATAGTCCTCCCACGTTTGCCTGTACCTCGGAAAAGTATATACCGAACAAGAGTGGTCCCAGGACAGAACCCTGTGGGATGCCACTTGTGACCAGTTTCGAGTCTGACATGGCTCCAGCAACTCTCACTCTGTGGGTTCTGTCTTTGAGCCAGTTTGTGACCCATCTTGTGACATAGGGGTTTATATTTAAGCTGGATAGCTTATCTATGATGCCCAAGTGGGGTATTGTGTCAAATGCCTTTGCAAGGTCCAGATAGGCTGTGTGGACTACCTTCCCTTCATCTATGGCTTTGGTGACTGTTTCAAAGAAGTCAACCAGGTTCAAAAGGCAGGATCTGCCCTTGGCAAAGCTGAATTGGGTAGGATCTAGTGTCTGTTGGTCCCCAATGTCTTTGTTTATGAGCTCCATGATGATCCTCTCCATAGCCTTGCAGACTAAGCTAGTCAGGCTTATGGGGCGATAGTTTCCAGGGTCCATAGAGGCTCCACCTTTGTGGAGTGGGACCACTGTTGCTGTACCTCATTCTGTGGGCACATATCCTGTAGTGAGGCTGAGATTGTATAGCTGTTTTATTTGAGGGATTAGTTCCTCTTGTAGTTCATGTAGGATGCAACCTGGGATGCCATCTGGTCCCATGGAAGCAGTGTTTTTTGCTTTGGAGAGGGCAGTCTTCACCTGAGCATCTGAGATGTTTGAGAGGCAGCCCTCTGCCGGGATAGATACTTGCTCTTTTGGGGAGGAGGGGGTGGAGAAATTTGCACTGAACCTGTCTGCCAGGATATTGGCAATGTCTGTGGGTTCAGTGTATTTTTTGTCGTTTAGAATCAACTCAGAACAAGTCTGGGAGTTGCATCCCAGGTTTCTAACATAACTGAAAAAAGCCTTATGATTGTCTTTGGTGTCCTGTGCAATTTTTCTCTCGAAGCTGGCCTTGGAAGATTTTATGAGGGATCGTAATTTTTTGCTAGTACTGATCAGAGATGCCTTCCCTATTAGGGATTTTGCTCTATCATGTAGTAGCTTCCTCCTTTTGTTGTACAGTTTATTTATGGCAGGGGTCCACCAGACTGGATGCCTGCCTTTGCATGACTGGGTCTTGGTTTTGTTTGGGATAGCATGATCCATGCATTTCTGAAGATGTCCGCAGAATGCATTTATATAGGATTCTGCAGTTTGGGCCGTAGTTTCCACTGGCCCTGGGGCCTTGAAGGATTCCACTTCGGTTTTGAGAAGTGAGAAGTTCGCTTTTGAGAAGTTTTTCACTGTGGTCTTCTGGGCTGGGGGTGGGGTTGGGATGTGGACATCCAGTGAAATTAATTTATGGTCTGATCTTACCAATGAGGGATATACTTCTGGTGTGGAGCATAGAGTCCCCATGTTGGTAATGATCAGGTCTAGTATGTTGTCCCCTCTTGTGGGAGTGGTGACTAGTTGTTCCATAGCATTTGAGTTTATAATTTCCAGGAATCTTTGGGCTAAGGTGCTGGGGCTTGAGTAGTGCTCCCAGTCAATGTTTGGGTAGTTGAAGTCGTCCAATATAATGGTGTTCGGAGAGATCTTCATGTTCTCCAATGTTTTCAGGAAAGCCGAGTGGGATTCCTGACTTTGAGAGGGTGGTCTATAGGATGCTATAAACTGAAAAGCAGTCTTGCCCACTGTTAGTTGCACATGGATGGTCTCCGATACTTTGTGCAATGCCACTAACCTGGAAGTGTGGATATCCTTGATAAATATGGAAACTCCCCCTCCTTTTGTGGTTCGGTCCGGGTTTTGGGGCCGAAAAGCATGATATGAGGTATAGCCTGGTAGTGCTGGGGTGCTCTCTGCAGCCTTGAACCAGGTTTCTGTCATTGCACAGATATCGATGTTCTCCATACTGAGGAGAGCTTCGAGTGCGTGCATCTTGAGGTTAAGACTTGTGGCATTTAGCAGCATTACCCTTAGTTTCATGTTCCTTGTGCTGTCTATGGGGGAGGGTTTGACTTTTGAGCCTTGCCTAAAAAAGGCACTATGGGGGTGGCAAGTGCCTTTGCCAATATCCGAAAGCCCAGTTGTGACAGGTGCAAGCCGTCCCTAGCAAAGCAACGTGGCTTGTCGAGCATGTCATCCCAGGCTGACAGACACTGGATCTCCTTTGAATGACACCAAAATTTTAGCCAATTGTTAAAATCGATCATTTTGTCTTTGTACTGTGGCATCATTCTAGGTGAGGGTAAGATGCTGCTCAAGGTCAGGGTCATACCAGCCTGGGCTACATGATCAGAGAGCTCCTCTATGTCTCTTTTCATGTAGTCCAGGGAGGTACGTCTCAGGTCATTCACACCAGCATGTACAATGACTGAGTCATATTTGTATTTGCTTTGGAGTGACCTGAGTGCTTGCGTTATGTGTCGGATCCTAGCACCTGACAGGCAGCTCACCGTGACCTTCTCTTTATTCAGCCTGGTGAGCGGGACATCAGTGTGTCTGACAATAGAGTCACCTATAACAAGAGTATCAGGTGTGTTATTCAGCCTTAAGGGCTGTGGCTTCTTGGCACACTGACTTTGTGGGTTATGTGTTGTGTGTGTTTTGTTTTGAGGTAGCGTTTGCTTGGATGTCTGCTTTGGAGGTCTCTGTTGCTTAGGTAGATTTTTATTTAGAGCCTCTGAGTATGTTTTTGTGTATTTATGTGTTTGGTTCGCTGATGTGGTGGGACTATGTGATACTGGAATTGTGTTGGGTGAGGTTACCTTCTCCTCCTGACTGGTTACACCAGTTTTGAGATGAGAGAGCTCAGCCTCCAGTTTGGCTAAATAGTTGCATCTCTCACATATATTTGAACCTGTTTGGAGGAGGAGAGGGTTGTCCGTGTACATGAGACAGTTGTAACATTGCCTCAAAATTCCCAGATTCACCAGCTGGACTGGAGAGGAATCCATTGACTGACCTTTGGACATGCTAGAGTAATAGGGCAACTGAATTTAAGATGGACCAATAGAGGACAGGGTAATCGTAGAGAGTATAAGAGTAAGTAGTGCTTATGGTTTAATAGTGCTAATTTGTAGGATTACTTAATTGGACCAGTGAAGGGCCTTAGAATGAAAATATGGTGTTTAAATTGAGAGATAGAGCAGTTCTAAGGGAAAAAGTAAAGAGCAGACTTTGTAGAGCAAGGAATAGTTTAAACCCAATTAGGCGGTGCTGCCCGCTGTTGCGCTATGCACAAAAATGCGCAAAACCGCACAAAAGAGGGTTTTAAGAGAGGAAGATGAAGGAGTTTTGGAATTGACCCAAAATGGCCAATAAAACTACAGTTTCAAGTCAGTAACCACTCCCACAGGGGCTGGCAGGCTGCTCAGTGTTTTTCACTGCCACTGATCAACAGAGAGACTTCCCTTTAGCCCAAGCAAAAAATGGCCTCACAGAAACTTACAAACAGTTCAAGAACAGCAAGGCTGTAACTGAACTTTTTTAAATCTCAGAAAAGTGGGAAAAAAACAAGATTTTTTTTTGTTTTTTTGTTTTTTCAGAGATAGCAGAGGTTCACAAGTATCAACAAGTTATAACAGTGTAGTAAATGACCCCACACAAGAGTGCTAGGCCAAAGACAGATAAAATGCAAGTTTTGAGAAAAAAATATTTTAAAAATAAGTGCAAACAGGAAATTCAGTAAACAGCTCTAGGTTGTGCTCTAAATACAGTTACTAATGCAGAAATAAAATTTAACAAGCCAAAAAATGCTCAAAATAGGTGGCTATGCAGAAAACCTTAGCAAATAAACAGAGGAAAAATACTTAAAATCTCAAAAGTGGCTCCTTCCTTCTCTCAGCGTTTTCTCCTCTTAGTGGGTGCTTCACCAACAGCCAACAAGCCTGAAAAGATGCCAAAACCACGAAGCAACCAGGTTTTAAGAGAGGAAGATGAAGGAGTTTTGGAATTGACCCAAAATGGCCAATAAAACTACAGTTTCAAGTCAGTAACCACTCCAACAGGGGCAGGCAGGCTGCTCAATGTTTTTCACTGCCACTGATCAACAGAGAGACTTCCCTTTAGCCCAAGCAAAAAATGGCCTCACAGAAACTTACAAACAGTTCAAAAACAGCAAGTCTGTAACTGAACATTTTTAAATCTCAGAAAAGTGGGAAAAAAGCAAGATTTTTTTTTTTGTTTGTCTTTTCAGAGATAGCAGAGGTTCACAAGTATCAACAAGTTATAACAGTGCAGTAAATGACCCCACACAAGAGTGCTAGGCCAAAGACAGATAAAATGCAAGTGTTGAGAAAAAACAGAGAGACTTCCCTTTAGCCCAAGCAAAAAATGGCCTCACAGAAACTTACAAACAGTTCAAAAACAGCAAGTCTGTAACTGAACTTTTTTAAATCTCAGAAAAGTGGGAAAAAAGCAAGATTTTTTTTGTTTTTTTTTGTTTTTTCAGAGATAGCAGAGATTCACAAGTATCAACAAGTTATAACAGTGCAGTAAATGACCCCATACAAGAGTGCTAGGCCAAAGACAGATAAAATGCAAGTTTTGAGAAAAAACGATTTTAAAAATAAATGCAAACAGGAAATTCAGTAAACAGCTCTAGGTTGTGCTCTAAATACAGTTACTAATTCATAAATCAAATTTAACAAGCCAGAAAATTCTCAAAATAGGTGGCTATGCAGAAACACTTAGCAAATAAACAGAGGAAAAATACTTAAAATCTCAAAAGTGGCTCCTTTCTTCTCTCAGCATTTTCTCCTCTTGGTGGGTGCTTCACCAACAGCCAACAAGCCTGAAAAGATGCCAAAACCACGAGGCAACCAGGTTTTAAGAGAGGAAGATGAAGGAGTTTTGGAATTGACCCAAAATGGCTAATAAAACTACAGTTTCAAGTCAGTAACCACTCCCACAGGGGCAGGCAGGCTGCTCAATGTTTTTCACTGCCACTGATCAACAGAGAGACTTCCCTTTAGCCCAAGCAAAAATGGCCTCACAGAAACTTACAAACAGTTCAAGAACAGCAAGCCTGTAACTGAACTTTTTTAAATCTCAGAAAAGTGGGAAAAAAGCAAGATTTTTTTTGTTTTTTTGTTTTTTCAGAGATAGCAGAGATTCACAAGTATCAACAAGTTATAACAGTGCAGTAAATGACCCCACACAAGAGTGCTAGGCCAAAGACAGATAAAATGCAAGTTTTGAGAAAAAAACGATTTTAAAAATAAGTGCAAACAGGAAATTCAGTAAACAGCTCTAGGTTGTGCTCTAAATACAGTTACTAATGCAGAAATCAAATTTAACAAGCCAGAAAATGCTCAAAATATGCGGCTATGCAGAAAAACTTAGCAAATAAACAGAGGAAAAATACTTAAAATCTCAAAAGTGACCTTAAGCTCATTTCCAAAAAATGTGTCATCATCCCCTTTGGGAAAAACCCAATTCCTGTGAATTACCACACTGATGGTAGTCCACTGAACATAGAAGGCGTTATAAGAGATCTGGGAACACAGGTTGACAGCAACCTCTCTTTTGACCACCACATTACCACTGTGGTCAGAAAGTCCTTCTATGTGGTACATCTCATTACTAAGGGTTTTGCATCCAGGAAGAAAGAGGTCATTGTCTCCCTCTACTTTTCCCTCATTAGGCCAGTCATCGAGTACAATGCCTCATTTGGCATGTACCACACTAGACACCTGCAACAACTGGAGAGGCCACAGAAGTACCTCACAAAGAGTTTCCTAGGCCTTAAACACTTGTCCTATATGGACAGACTCAAAAAATGCCAGCTATTCTCTGTCTCATATCGCCTACTTAGAGGCAATCTCTGCTTGACTTAGAACGCCATGTCTGACCCAGCTCTGTTAGAAATGCTACATCTAAAGAAATCCCAATCCCTCCACACCACACACTCCAGAGACCTCAACCTCATTACCACAATTAACAGAACATGCTGGAGGGACAGGTTCATAACCCAGAGACTGCCTGTGCTATAGAATAGACTTCTCATACATGTCAAACAGAGCATCTCACTGGCCCTCTTCAAGAGAAATCTTGACGAGTGGATGGAAAATAAAAAAATTCACCCTGGAGATCACTCCAGTTGCTCTACTCGACAGAGGGACTGGGAACTAAGGACGGGTGGCACGATGCCAGGGTAATCCTATAGGCCAGGCTTGTAAAAGTTCCAGGGCCATTAGCCTAGTACATACATATGAACCTATGGGATTACATACATATTTGTTCACATTATTAGATCCAGAGATAGTGATAGTTCTGTACCACAAAGAAAACAAGTCAACACTGACATCTTTGCTCAAACTAGCAGGAGCATTTTGGAAAGAAATCAGAAGTGGGCAAAAAATAGAGAGCAAGTAAAAGTGCTGAAAAACAAAAGAAAGACAACAAAGACTGAGATCAGAAGGAAAGGAAGGAAAATGAGGAAGCCTACAATTATAGTGGTAAAGATAGAAAACTGCTGGGACAACCACACATTAATCAAAATGCGATGCATTATTTTTAAGCAGAGGTGAATTTCAAACCAAATTTGCAAGGTTAATAGTAGCACAGAATAGTGAACTACATATATGCAGGTTTACAAAATATATACAAAAAGTGGGACCTACCGAAAAATATAGGTTCTACGGTAAAGTGTTTGAAACAGTTAGACATCTTATTACTGAATGTGATATAGCTGAGGGTCTGTATGCTAAAATGCACAATAATATGGCAAGATAGTTGCTCTGGGGATAATTACTAAAATAAAAGAGGTACTGATCACATGAGATTATCCAGTACCAAAAGTTAAGAAGTCAGAAGCAAGTAAAACATATATAGTAGTCAAAGAAAAAATGAGACAGATATGATTGATCATTGAAATAGCTGTACCCATTAATTGTACTGTCTTGTGTACTGAGAGATGCAAAGTCATAAAATACTGGGATAATACAGGCAGAAAGTAGACCGATATGGGATTGACACTCACATAGTTCCAGAAGTAGGAGAACAACAGGGCTAATAAAACAACATTTCTGTCTGCTTAAATATGTACCAGTACAATTAACTAACCCCATGCCGGGAACATGCAAGGTGCTGAGAAGAGCATTCTTGATCAACAACAAAGGCTAAAGCAGTGCTAAATTCATGAGCATCCCATAAACTTAGACATAGGAATGGGATCCATTCTTATCAAGGTATTAAAAACTCTAAACATTTGAAGCAATTATAAAAAGTAGCAACAAGCTAGTCTTAACAGCAGACTTGGGGAACAGGTGTATAAACATTAAAGTCTATGCCTACTCTTTTTTACTGCTTTTTATTGATAGCAGTCAAAGAAAGCAAAGATATAAACATCTGTAGTGGTGAATCATCTGACACACATACAGAGTGTTCTTTTAAGGAAACAGCAACAAAAATACTGTTTATAGATCCTCACTATATCAAAATAACCTTATTTAATTAACTTTGTAATGAACTGGAACTAGATCTGATCTGAGTCCTCCAACAAGACTAGCACAATCTATAGCAGGGGTATCCAACCTTTTTAGCTCAGGGGCTACTTACCATACAGTTCAGGAGGACTTACCATACTGGACAAGGCTTGTGGGGGGAGCCCATTACCATGTCCAACATGTATCTGTCCATTCAAAACAGTTTGCTATAGGGCATACTGAGAACCAAATAAAAAGCCTTGGTGGGACCAGATTTTGGTCCTAGGGCCACCTGTTGGATACCCCTGATCTAGAGTGACAATATTTTCTACTATAAAAAGTCAATTGTCACCAAATAACTTCATTGTTGAAATCCCTGAAAACTTTATTCTGTCTTTATGAAACACACCAGTTCTTGTTTAAGCACTTGGGCTTCAGGCCAGTTATTTTACATTAAGGAGGTTTGTGGTCTGCACTCTTGTGGGAGGAGAGGCTGAACTCTGCCCTTCTGAGATGGGAATTTATGGTTAAAGGCTTATGGTGCCTGCATATTTGAACTGTTTCTTACTGAAATTGGTGAGCCTTGTTTGCTGTAGCATAGACTAGATCCAGGCTTGCTGAATCTAGCTTTGTTTGTATAACTTGAGTAATAATCCAGATCTTCTTAAAAGTATTCAATTGTATTTATTACTGCTTGGTAGTAACCTGATTAAAGTGTAGCTATAATTCTAAGCCTTTTTGTTTAAGCACTTGTGTTTCAGACCAGTTGTTTTACATTAAGAAGGTTTGTGGTCTGCACTGTTGTGGCAGGACAGGTAGCTTACATCCTTCTAAGTTGGGAACTGCTGATTGAAGTCTCAGTGTCTGTTATTCTAAAAGTGTATTAGTTCTGGTTTAAGTACTTGGGCTTCAGGCCAGTCATTTTACATTAAGAAGGTTTGTGGTCTGCACTCTTGTGGGAGGAGAGGCTGTACTCTGCCCTTCTGAGCTGGGAATTTCTGGGTAGAGGCTTATAGTGCCTGCATATTTGAACTGTTTCTTACTGAAATTGTTGTGCCTTGTTTGCTGTAACATAAACTAGATTCAGGCCTGCACAATCTAGCTTTGTTTGTATAACTTGAGCACTAATCCAGGTCTTCTTTTTTGGAGAAGGTTCCCCTGTACCCCAGTGGCAGGAGTGTGCAGTTAGAACTTGTCCGATTGAAGACTACAGGAACAAGGCTCAGTTTTGAGATTTTTTTACTGGTTAATTGGGTAATTTGTTTAAAAGCCTTTTCTGATTGCTTGTAGTCCTCTAAAGCTGTTTTAAGTGCATTTTTTACTGTTTGTAGTCATTTAAAGCTGTTTTAAGTATATTTTTTACTGTTTTTGACTTATCTTTTCAAAAAAAAAAAACATTTTTCCTTGTTTCCCACCTTTCTAAGCTAGTGTAGTCCAGTTTTCAGGCTAGTGCTGAATTCAGGGCTGCGTTGCAAGTTTCTGAGTTGCCCATACCTTACTTGGATAGAAGGAGGTTTCTCTGTTCACATGCGAGAGAGGGAGCTTTGAGCAGCCATCTGTCCCTGGAGGAGTGGTTCCAGCCCAGAAGTTAGTAGTTTATAGGCCATTTTGGGCTAATTTCTATCTCTTTCATTTCCCTGCATAAAAACCGCGTTTGCACAGTTTTGCATGTCCGGGCAGCGCTGGTTAGCTAGGGCTAAATTATTCCCGACTCCACCAAGTCTCCTCTTCAGTTTTTCCCTTGAAAGTAGTATAACTCTCAACCTAAGCACTTAAAAAGCATCCTACAGTCCAGCACTTGCTCAGACCTAATAGCAAGCAAGAATATACCTCGACACTTGATTTCCCAGCAGGGCAAGGATCTTTATTCACCCCTCACCAACCAAGCGACTAAGCAGCTCACCCTACTATTCAGGCATGACCAAAGGGCAATTTCAGGTATACTCTCCAGTCCAGCTGGTGAACTTGGGTATCCTGAGGCAATGTCGCAACTGCCTCATGTACACAGACAACCCTCTCCTCCTACCATAAAAAATTAACATATGTGAGAGATGCAATTATATAGCTAAATTGGAGGCTAAGCTCTCCACCCAAGACTGGAACGAGCAGTCATGAGGAGAAGGCTAACACTTGCACCACACCTACAGTCTCACAAAGACATATTAAACCAGCACTGGCAAAAAATACACATAAATACACAAAATCATACTTGGAGGCTCTAAAGAAAAACCTGCAAAAGCATCAGAGACTTCCAAAGCAGACACCCAAAAAACCTGCACCTCCCATCACAAATTAGACAACACATAAAACACAAAATCAGTGTGACACACAATCACAGCCCTTAAGGCAAAATAACATACCTAACACACTAGCAATTGGTGACTCTATAGTCAGGCACACTGATGTCCCACTCACAGGGCTGGACAAGGAGAAGGTTACTGTTAGCTGCCTGTCGGGAGCCAGAATCCACCACATAACACAAGCACTCAGGTCACTCCAGAACAAGTACAAATATGACTCTGTCATTGTTCATGTTGGTGTGAATGACCTGAGATGTACCACCACGGAATACATGGGACATGGAAGAGCTCTCTGATCGTGTAGCCCAGGCAGGTATGACCCTGATCTTGAGTAGCATCCTGCCCTCACCAAGAATGATACCGCAGTATAAAGAAATAATGATCAATTTCAACAATTGGCTAAGCTTCTGGTGTCATTCAAAGGGGACCCTATGTCTGTCAGCCTGGGATGACATGATCGACAAGCCTTGTTGCTTCACAAGAGACGGCTTGAACCTGTCACCCCAAGGCTTTCAAATACTGGTCAAGGCTCCTGCTACCCCCATAATGCCTTTTTTTAGGCAAGGCTCAGAAGTCAAACCTACCTCTGTAAACAGCACAAATAAAAAAAAATGAGGGTTATGTTACTCAACGCCAGGAGTTTAAACCTCAAAATGCACACACTCGAAGCACTCCTCAGTATGGAGAACATTGACATCTGTGCAGTAACTGAAACCTGGTTCAAGGCTCCACAGAGCACACCAGCACTACCGGGCTACAACTCATGCCACACATTTCGGCCACAGAACATGGACTGAAACACAAAAGGAGGGGGGGGTGTATCCATATTCATCAAGGATGCCTACACCTCCAGGTTAGTGGTGCAGCATGATACCTCTGAGATCATCCATGTGCAACTAACATCGGGCAAATCTGCAATGCAAATTGTGGCCTGCTACAGATCACCCTCCATGACCCAGGACCACCACTCTGCCTTTCTGGAGACACTGGAAAACATAAAGGTCCTACCGAACACCCTGATATTGGGCGATTTCAATTACCCTACCATTAACTGGGAAAACTACTCAAGTACAAACTCCCAGGTCCAGCACTTCCTGGAATTTAGCAACTCAAATGCCCTGGATCAGCTGGTAAACTCCTCTACCAGAGGTGAAAACATATTAGACCTGGTCATCACCAACATGGGCGACAGGTGTTCCGCACCAGAGGTCAACCCATCACTGGTTAGATCAGACCATAAACTAGTCACTCTGGATGTCCACACCACACCACCACCTCCAACCAAGGAAACCACAGTGAAAAACTTTTCTATAGCAAACTTCACCTTACTTAAGACAGAGGTGGTAAGTTTCACAGCCCCTACGCTAAAGGATAACAGTGTCCAAGATGCAGGAACCTTTACAAATGCACTCTATGAGCACCTACAAGGATGCATGGATCGTGCCATCCCTAGCAAAACCAAGACTCATTCCCCTAAGAGAAGGAAACCAGTCTGGTGGACCCCTGCCATAAACAGGCTATACAATAGAAGGAGGAAACTAGTTCAGAAAAAAGAAAATCTCAAGAAGGAAAGACATCCCTGATCAGTATCAGTAAGAAACTAAGGTCCCTCATAAAATCATCCAAGGCTAACTTCGAAAGAAAAATAGTCAAGGATTAGAAAGATAACCACAAAGCCTTCTTTAGCTATGTCAAGAATCTAAGTGGCAAATCGCAGATATGCTCTGAGCTAGTGCAAAATAGCACAAAATATACTGAATCTGATATTGCTAACATCCTGGCAGATAGATTCAGTGCACACTTCACCCCCCTCTCACCCCCAAAAGGGCCCACAGCAATACCAGAAATGTGTAGTTTCCAGAAATCACAGACACACAGGTAAAAACAGCCCTTTCAAAAGCCAAAAGCACAGCATCATTGGGGCCAGATGGTGTCCCAGGCTGTGTCTTGCACGAACTACAAAATGAACTAACCCCCCCCCCACCTAAACACACTGTTCAACCTCAGCCTCTCCACAGGCTACATGCCCATAGAATGGCACACAGCAACGGTTATGCTGCTCCACAAGGGAGGTGCCACAACTGACCCTGGTAACTATCACCCCATAAGCCTGACTAGCCTGGTCTGCAAGGCTATGGAGCACATCATCATGGAACTCATTAACAAAGACATTGGGAACCTACAAACATTTGACCTGACCCAGTTCGGCTTTGTTAAGGGCAGATCATGCCTACTAAACCTGGTTGACTTCTTTGAGACAGTCACCAAGGCCATAGATGAAGGGAAGGTGGTTCAGGCAGCCTACTTTGACCTTGCCAAGGCTTTTGACACCATTCCCCACTCGAGAATTATAGAAAAACTCACCAGCCTGAATATAAACCCCTACATCACGAGATGGGTTGCCAACTGGCTTACAGACAGAACTCACATGGTAAGATTAGCGGGCTCCAGGTCCGACTCTAAACCAGTCACAAGTGGTGTCCCACAAAGCTCGGTTCTGGGACCCCTACTGTTCGGCATATACTTCTCAGAAGTACAGGCTAACACAGGAGGACTATGGCTAACCAAGTTTGCCGATGACTGCAAACTGGGAGCCATAATTGACTCTCCAGCTGACACGGACATTCTCCAAAAGGGCATTACTGAGACAGGCACCTGGTGTCAAAGTCATGGTCTCAAGTTAAATGCCAAAAAATGCATAGTCATCCCATTTGGGAAAAACAAAACACTCATGAATTACCACATAGATGACAGCCCCCTTAATATAGAAGAGGTAATAAGAGATCTGGGGACCCAGGTAGATAGTAATCTCTCCCTTGACAATCATATTGCCAAAGTAGTTAGGAAATCCTTTTAAGTAGCCCATCTAATTACTAAAGGGTTCGCATGTGGAAATAAAGAGGTTATAGTGTCCCTCTACTCATCACTCATCAGACCCATCATAGAGTACAATGCTCCGTTTGGGATGCACTTCACAAGACACTTCCAACAGCTGGAAAGCCCACAAAAGTATCTCACCAAGAGGATTACTGGCCTCAAATATATTTCCTATGCAGCCCAACTGGAAGAACTCCGGCTGTACTCAGTGGCATATCACTTACTCAGAGGTGATCTCTGCCTGACTTACAAAGCCATGTCCAACTCAGAACTGATGGACATGCTCCTCCTAAAGAAATCCAAGTCATTGTGAGCCACTCGATCTAGTGAACTAAACCTCACCACAACAATAAATAGAACATGCTGGAGGGATAGATTCCTGTCACAGAGACTCCCCTTGCTTTGGAACAAAATTCCTAACTACATTAGGCAGAGCCCCTCACTAACTCTTCAAGAGAAACCTTGACGAGTGGTGGGTAACAGAAAATACACTCCTGGGATCACTTCATTGGCTCTTCTTGACAGAGGCTGTTAATTAATCAATGGGGTGGTGAAAGCTGACACACTCTGGCTAGGCTTATAAATGCCCTTGGGCAGATAGCCTAGTAGCTACCTATGAACATTCAACAATATCACCCCTAAAAGGAGGAGATATAAGAAAAATGTAGAATTACCTCCTCTGTCTTCTTAATGAATATGATAGCTACTTTCTGTTAACATACATTGCCCAAACTGAATTTGCCATATTCAAAACTTAAAACGTACTGGGAGAAATGTGCTGGAGTAACCATTTTAGTTAAACAATATCTCATTATTCTTTATGGAGGAAAAAATAGAATAACATTCATGTCTTAACATTTACATATTTTAAATGTATTCAGAAATGACAGCATTCTCAGTCCAAGTCAAAGACAGAACTGGCTAGTATGGATTATTGATGGTGATGAAACAATATTGGTGCTAATTTTTTATACGTGCTCTTTGATTATCTTGAGATAACCAGTTTTTGGAGATTTACAGACTGTACAGTTAAGGATATAAGACTATTTATTTATTTATTCTTTCACTTATTTCTATTTATTTATTTAGCTTTTAGTCTTGTTTTAGTGACAAAGAGGGTCTTCCTGCAGTTTTGACTAGGTGAACCAAGTGCCTTTACTGCCAAATGTGACTAAGTGTGAGAAATACATTCACATAACCAGTTTTGATTATTTCTTTTTCCAATAATTTAAAAAGTGGCCTGCTATCTTTTTATATTTAATCCTATCTAGAATGTATGATAATTATTGTAGTGTAGTCAAATGCCAATAGGAATTAATCTTTAAGTGATCTTTCAAAATAGCATAGAAGTTATGAGATCATTGTTGTATGCAAGATTTTGCAAAAGCATTTCTACTAATCCCTTTTCATACAAACTGAGCTGGTAGTAGTAAAAAAACTGTATATTATTCTAATTGTTTTCTTATTTTGATTTCAGTTATCTGTTGGGATTTGTGGTGCTTTAAGAGGTAAGCTCACTGTCTTAGGACTCTGGGATCCAAGGTTTGATCCTGATCTCCTGTCAGTGTCTAAGTGTGTTCTGCACATCACCACTGTTGTAACACTTTTCTGGATGAATCAGTTTCCTTTCAAAATCTTCCTGGTTGATTGGCAGCTCCTACTTCCATGTAGACACTGCATCAGGTTATGGGTTC
This sequence comes from Protopterus annectens, assembly GCF_019279795.1. Classification (NCBI taxonomy): domain Eukaryota; kingdom Metazoa; phylum Chordata; order Ceratodontiformes; family Protopteridae; genus Protopterus; species Protopterus annectens. The sequence continues at coordinate 1,545,232,642 of NC_056732.1, forward strand.
AAAACAATACGTGCAATTAATTGGTTAACAAATGAATAACTTAAAATTCGCAGTTACTGAAATACTCAAAAAGAGATACGAAAGTAACAAATTCTGACTGAGTGCAGTACTTTGAAGAGTATATATATATATATATATATATATATATATATATATATATATATATGCTATATTGTTATTATGGTTACCTTTTCTCTGTACTCCATATTGCTGAGAATTAAATGTGATATCTTGTTACCCCTCAATAAAGTTTATATTGTTAAGAAATTTTCTGTACCATCTCAA